>NW_028318693.1:629787-787234 GCF_062004578.1 Staurois parvus
CTGGAACTGTGAAGATTGAACCATAAAGAATACTATTATAGTGGACCCTCCATACATCATAACAACCTCTCATAAATTAAGATTACTACTTCTAATTTAAATAACTGTTTTCCAGACATTTAATTGATGCAGCTAAGTGGACTTTTTTTGTTTTTTGTTTTTATATTCACTGTTTTTATTTTCGTGCATGACTGTGTGTTCACCATGTCTAATGCCCACCCTTTCAAATGATCTTCGCAATCAAAATAAAGTAATTATTTGCATCCACTATTGATGTTAATGATTTACTCTGCATTGGATTTATAAATACCGTTCTTTTTTGCAGTTTGCTCTAGTCGGCTGCTAACCTTTTTCCTATTTGCTAGGAGATGCATTGAACTGTGATTTGCTTTGTGCACTGCTGGGACTTGTGGTTCTACATTGCCTGTACGGTCTTGAAGCTGCGGCCAAGACACACAGCCCTCTGAAGACCCTTGAGGAGTTGGTGCCTAGCTGGCTAGACTTCCTCTGCTGAGGCCACTGCTGGCTGGTGAGTCCCTGAATTGCTACCCTGTGCTCTGCCTGTCTGCTCTGTGCCACCCCCTGTGAGGACCCAACCTGGACTTAACCATTATCTGCCAGAACTTCCCCTCTGCTGTATGCCCCCTGGACTTAACCATTATCTGTCAGAACTTACCCTCTGCTGTGTGCCCCCTGGACTTAACCATTGTCTGCCAGAAATGCCCCTCTGCTGTGTGCCCCTGGACGTAACACTTGCCTGCCAAACCTGTTTTCTGCTGTGTGCCCCCTGGACTTAACCATTGTTTGCCAAACTGCCCATCTGCTGTGTGCCCCCTGGACTTAACCATTATCTTCCAAAACTGCCCCTCTGCTGTGTGCCCCCTGGACTTAACCATTGTCTGCCAAAACTGCCCCTCTGCTGTGTGCCCCCTGGACTTAACCAATGTCTGCCAAAACTACCCCTCTGCTGTGTGCCCCTGGACTTGATCTTTGCCTGCCAGAACTGCCTTCTGCTGTGTGCCCCAAGACTTAACCATTGTCTGCCAGAACTGCCCCTCTGCTGTGTGCCCCCTGGACTTAACCATTGTCTGCCAGAACTGCCCCTCTGCTGTGTGCCCCTGCACGTAACACTTGCCTGCCAATCCTGCCTTCTGCTGTGTGCCCCCTAGACTTAACCAATGTCTGCCAAAACTGCCCCTCTGCTGTGTGCCCCTGGGCGTAACTCTTGCCTGCCAGAGTCTGCCCTTCTGCTGTGTGCCCCCTGGACTTAACCATTGTCTGCCAAAACTGCCCCTCTGCTGTGTACCCCTGGACTTAACCATTGTCTGCCAGAAATGCTCCTCTGCTGTGTGCCCCCTGGATGTAACTCTTGCCTGCCAGAACTGCCTCTGCTTTGTGCTCCTGGACTTAGCCATTGTCTGCCAAAACTGACCCTCTGTGTGTGCCCCCTGGACCTAACTATTGTCTTCCAGAACTGCCCCTCTATTGTGTGCCCCCTGGACTTAACCATTGTCTGCCAGAACTGCCCCTCTGCTGTGTGCCCCTGGATGTAACACTTGCCTGCCAAACCTGTCATCTGCTGTGTGCCCCCTGGACTTAACCATTGTCTGCCAAACTGCCCATCTGCTGTGTGCCCCCTGGACTTAACCATTATCTTCCACAACTGCCCCTCTGCTGTGTGCCCCCTGGACTTAACCATTGTCTGCCAAAACTGTCCCTCTGCTGTGTGCCCCCTGGACCTAACCAATGTCTGCCAAAACTACCCCTCTGCTTTGTGCCCCTGGACTTGATCTTTGCCTGCCAGAACTGCCTTCTGCTGTGTGCCCCAAGACTTAACCATTGTCTGCCAGAACTGCCCCTCTGCTGTGTGCCCCTGGACGTAACACTTGTCTGCCAAACCTGCCTTCTGCTGTGTGCCCCATGGACTTAACCAATGTCTGCCAAAACTGCCCCTCTGCTGTGTGCCCCTGGGTGTAACTCTTGCCTGCCAGAGTCTGCCCTTCTGCTGTGTGCCCCCTGGACTTAACCATTGTCTGCCAGAAATGCTCCTCTGCTGTGTGCCCCTTGGATGTAACTCTTGCCTGCCAGAACTGCCTCTGCTGTGTGCTCCTGGACTTAGCCATTGTCTGCCAAAACTGCCCCTCTGTGTGTGCCCCCTGGACCTAACTATTGTCTGCCAGAACTGCCCCTCTACTGTGTGCCCCCTGGACTTAACCATTGTCTGCCAGAACTGCCACTCTGCTGTGTGCCCCCTGGACTTAACCATTGTCTGCCAGAAATGCTCCTCTGCTGTGTGCCCCTGGATGTAACTCTTGCCTGCCAGAACTGCCTCTTCTGTGTGCTCCTGAACTTAGCCATTGTCTGCCAAAACTGCCCCTCTGTGTGTGCCCCCTGGACTTAACTATTGTCTGCCAGAACTGCCCCTCTACTATGTGCCCCCAGGACTTAACCATTCTCTGCCAGAACTGCCCCTCTGCTGTGTGCCCCCTGGACTTAACCATTGTCTGCCAGAACTGCCCCTCTACTGTATGCCCCTGGACTTAATCTTTGCTTGCCAGAACTGCCTTCTGCTGCATTTCCCGGGACTTAACCATTGTCTGCCAGAACTGCCCCCCCCCGCTGTGTGCCCCCTGGACTTAACCATTGTCTGCCAGAACTGCCCCCCCTGCTGTGTGCCCCTGGACTTAACCCTTGCTATACCTATATATCTCTATATCACTTACTATATCCCCAAATCACTCAATAAAAGCCTTGTGTGCCCCACTGCTCTCCACCTGTGTTCTGTCCCACCTACACCTCCATCACAGTCCCTTTGGATAATCTTGGATGAACTGTCGTGATCGGCTCTCGAAAGCTGTGTACTAACCATCAGATTATTGTACAATTGCGTCAAAATCTATATTTTTTAAAAATATTTTCTGATCATGTGTACTAGGCTTTACTTCCTGTCCCAGTGACACTGATCATCAGAACACATAGAAAAGGTATTAATTATAAAAGACTGACATGTGCTAACCCATCTCAACCCCATCCAAAACAAAATATATGCATGTCTTTAGGTAGATTTTTAATGGATTGAAAATTGCGCCCCTTGTGGTGGCAGCTGAAAGACCACATTACATGAACGGACAATTGTGGTGTCGGAGAATGAGTGTATTGTGTCACATTTTTCACATAGCTGTGAGCGGACAGAGACAATCTGTGTGTGACAATCTCCCATTTTATTTAACCTTCATAAAACAATGGAACACTTGATGGTAACGCCGCTGTGCATACATTGTGTCCTGAATAACATTTCCCTAGCAGGAAGGATACATTTGTGTCTACAGATGAAGATCGGAGCACAGGACCCGGGTGAGATGTTTGTTTGAATTATATTATTACTGTTTTTATGTGGAATCATTGGAAGTGCTTTTCTGTAATTATAAAGAAGGGGGCACATTAAATCTGAAGTTATAAACTTTGCAATCTCTGGCTCCTCCCTCCCCCCTCATCAACATACTTTATTTTTTTTTAAATAAACTTTTTCTGTTTTCATTACATACCTTATTGTAGACCCAGTGACACCATTACTGGGTCTCTGTGTGCTCTTTGAAAAGCAGGCAGATCATAGCTGGTGGGAGGGGCCTGGCAGGGTGATATACATAGCTTTCTGAAAACATCATAGCACCCTGTCTCAGTACTCTTCTTAAAGTGTTACTAAACCTTGGACCCTGCATTCACTATATCCGGTCTCCCCGGACCCTGCATTCACTATATCCGGTCTCCCCTGACCCCGCATTCACTATATCCGGTCTCCCAGGACCCTGCATTCACTATATCTGGTCTCCCCGGACCCCGCATTCACTATATCCGCTCTCCCCGGACCCTGCATTCACTATATCTGATCTACTCGGACCCTGCATTCACTATATCTGGTCTCCCCAGACCCTGCATTCACTATATCCGCTCTCCCCGGACCCCGCATTCACTATATCCGGTCTCCCCCAGACCCTGCATTCACTATATCTGGTCTCCCCGGACCCTGCATTCACTATATCCGGTCTCCCCCGGACCCTGCATTCATTATATCTGGTCTTCCCGGACCCTGCATTCACTATATCCGCTCTCCCCGGACCCTGCATTCACTATATCCGCTTTCCCCGGACCCTGCATTCACTATATATGATCTCCTCGGACCCTGCATTCACTATATCTGCTCTCCCCAGACCCTGCATTCACTATATCCAGTCTCCCCAGACCCTGCATTCACTATATCTGCTCTGCCCTGACCCCGCATTCACTATATCCGCTCTCCCTGGACCCTGCATTCACTATATCTGATCTCCCCGGACCCTGCATTCACTTTATCTGGTCTCCCCGGACCCTGCATTCACTATATCTGGTCTCCCCGGACCCTGCATTTACTTTATCTGGTCTCCCCGGACCCTGCATTCACTATATCTGGACTCCCCGGACCCTGCATTCACTATATCTGGACTCCCAGGACCCTGCATTCACTATATCCGGTCTCCCCGGACCCCGCATTCACTATATCCGGTCTCCCCGGACCCCGCATTCACTATATCCGGTCTCCCCGGACCCTGCGTTCACTATATCTGGTCTCCCACAGTACACAGAAAACGGAAATGCAATTATTTTAGTAATAAGTGACCTACATGGATGGGAATATCCAGCCGCATAAGAAAAGCGGCCAGGGATAGCAGTGATGTTACTGCCCAACTATGCCCACTAATGCCCCCCACCTGAAAACCCCCAAAACCACCAGGACAGGGTTGTGTGGAAGAGGCCCTTGTCCTCATCAGTTTGGCACCCCTTCATGTTGAGAGCACGTGGCCTGCTATGGTTTGTAGTGGGGATGCACATTCATCTCTTTTCTTTTTCTGGCCAGCCAGATGGCACACTCGGATGTTGGGTTTGATATAGATTTGTAGGGGGACTACCATGTATTTTTTTGTTTAATTTTTTTGCGTGGGGATCCCCTTTAAATTCATTACCAGACTAGGTACTTTTTTTGGTCATTCTTGCTATTGGATATGCTACAGCAAAAGTGACATTCTCAAAGGAAAAAAAATGAATAAATGAATGAATGAATTAATGCTATTTTTAAATTGCTGGCATAATATATTTTTTATTGTCTGCTTTTTTTTTGTAAACACAGACCCCTGCAAAGGTCCCACAAAATACATAGCAGACCCATAAGGGTGAATATTTGTTTCCATGGTATAGCTATTTTTTAAAAATAAAAAACTTTTTTTGTGTTTATATTTGGATATTGGGCATAAGTCTGTGCAAGGCAGAAAGCTTGCGATTATCCTATATGTGGGGAAGAGTAAAATCTACACCTTTGCAGTTTAGATGTGGTGTGTTTTAAATGCATTTTCCATGCATTACCATTGAACTCTATGAGACATTATAGCCATAATGGTTATATTGAGAAGGGGCCAAAGGGATAACAAAGCCCTCCAATCAGTGGGTGAAGCCATGCAAAAAATTTCTTTACACCCCAACACATTCAGAACCAAGGGTGTATAGTGCAAATACAACCTAATATTATAGATCTGTAGTGTTGGGTAGGGGGGTGGAAGTGCCCAGTGTAGTTCCCTGGTTTGGCCACAAGATGTTGCTCAGTTAGTGGTTAGAGTAGGTTCAGGGACCCCTTGTAGTCCGTAGGTAGTTTCATTATCTAGATAGCCACTAGGGGTCTCCACAGTAATAGTGGAGTGCAGGGGCGGACTGACAACTCAGGGGGCCCCGGGCAATAGGGGATCATGGGGCCCCTGTGTCCTTGCCCAAACTCAAAAAAGCCTATGAAAAAGTTACCAGGGGTATCTCATGGGGCCCCCTACTGATACCGGGCCCTCGGGCAGTGCCCGGGTTTCCAAATGGTCAGTCCGCCCCTGGTGGAGTGAGATCTTAGGTCAGGGGTGTCAAACGGGTGGTCCTCCAGCTGTTGCAAAACTACAAGTCCCATCATGCTTCTGCCTTTGGGAGTCATGCTTGTAACTGTCAATCTTGCAATGCTTCATGGGACTTGTAGTTTGGCAACAGCTGGAAGGCCGCCAGTTTGACACCCGTGCCTTAGGTAGTACCAGCCCTGCTTATGCCAGGGTGTCACATCTTGGGAAATAGCAAACAAACAAACAAAAAACAAACATCTTGGGAAATAGGGCTCAGAGGGAGTCCGCTGGTGGTCATCATGGTAATTGTTTGGAGGATCAAGCCACAAAAAGATGTAGTCTGTGAGGCTCTATATGCTTTAGCTTCCCCTTAGGGGGAAGCAGGGGAGGAAAGTACAGGACTATTGAGACTACTCATATGCCCTTTACATGGGATGCTGTACTCTGGCAAAAGGTATAGGCTCATCAACATAGGTTTCCTCTCTCATCTACGTTCTCTCTACTGTTTTTGTAACCTTAAAAAAAGGTGCAATCACCTCTGGGCTGACTGAAGGTTGTATGTATCGAATTAACTGTACTCAGGAAATGGTTGATAGGTTTTCATTGTGTGGACACTTCCTTCTCCTAACCTCAAGATAGGGATGTCATTTTGAAATGGAAGGAGCATGATGAGACTGCAGTTGGGGTCCATTGGAGTAAGGCCTGAAGTAGGTATTGGATGGACTTCTTGGGGCATCTCCCAGGATGTGCTCATGTAACGGGAGCATCCAGTGAGTACCCTTGGGAGGTTCCATATCCATAGCACCCTGGTGGGTCAAAGAAGCCATCCTATGTTTGGATTATAAAGAGTGCACATGCTCCTCTACTGCATGGATAGCTGTACATGTGAAGAACATACACCCAAGAACTTGGTTACCACCACATTACAGAACCATTTATGCAAAACCTGTACGTTTATACTCTCTCATTGGGTCTCAAGCCATACTCCATAGAAGCCATGGTTTCCACAAACTGCTCTGATGATGGCCAAAAATCCCAAAACAACTGCATGAAGTTTCGGAATAATTGGCTCTATAATATTAGGCTGTATTTGTAGAAAACACCAGTGATCCTGGATGTATATCTAACTGATTTGCATGGCTCCCCCAAATTTCCTGAAATGTGACACACATTTTGGCAAAATAACCTTATGATTGGAGCCCTAAAGTGTAACTAAAAGCAATTTGTTTTCATTTTGCATACAGTAAGTGAGGGTTTCAACCCCTATCATGTTTCTTTTGCTATCTGTGTCCCAGTAGGTAGATTGGTGACATTTGGTGACATCATGATTACCACCTCTTCCAATCAGAGGACACTTTACATTCATTGAGAAAATGGAAAGTGTTTCCTCAATGGCGCCCGTGCCAAGCTAATGAACATACATATAAAATAAGTGATAACAATGTGCCAAGAACTGTGCATGAAAAGCAATAAAGTCCTTAAGTGATAAATGGTGACTCAAAAACGTGCGTCTTCCGGTGATCAGAATAATTGAATCATGCACTCACCAGATGCATAATTCAAATATGCATATAGATGATATCCCGATATCCAAGCGAAGTTATCTCATAAACGGATAGGGTCATCATCTGGGTACATCAGTCCGTCCAGGTTTCTCCTTATGGATCGTGTGTTTCCACACTAGAACACCCCTCAGCTGTCCCCTATGTACCCAGATGATGACCCTATCCGTTTATGAGATAACTTCGCTTGGATATCGGGATATCATCTATATGCATATTTGAATTATGCATCTGGTGAGTGCATGATTCAATTATTCTGATCACCGGAAGACGCACGTTTTTGAGTCACCATTTATCACTTAAGGACTTTATTGCTTTTCATGCACAGTTCTTGGCACATTGTTATCACTTATTTTATATGTATGTTCATTAGCTATACTGCATTTTAGCGCTGCGCCCTTTCTTATATGTTCTTTACAGAGTCTTTTGGTACTTATTGGCGCATAGCAGCTCTTTTTTTTATCTAGCGCTCACTTTCACATTTTTTTGGCCCGTGCCAAGCTGCTGACCTCCTGTGTTTATAGTGCAGCTTACCAACTGCTCAGGATGGGACCTGGAAGCAAGTGGAGACCACAGTAGTAGAGGTATCTTTACAGTGATTTCCAGCTTCTAGAGGGATCCCACAGTTATGGTATATACAGTATATAGTCACATTGGTCTCAGGAGGATCAAGGTAACTACCGTATACCTCATATACACAGGGCTTGTATGCCGCTTTGACAGATGTTTGTTATTTTTTTCTTCAGCCTGTAAACACATCTTTGTTAGCGTATGTAGCCATGGATAGATAGGCATTTACAGGGGTAATAGAAGGCAGGGCCAGATTTATAAGGGGGCAAAAGGGACAATTGCCCTGGGTCCCCTGACAGAAGAGGTCTATCTCTATACAAAAATTATAGAAAACAATATAAAATAAATTATATACAAAATAATAATAAAAAAAAGTAAAATGTTTAAAAAAATATACTTTCTTTCATTAAATCTATCTTGGGAAGTAATATTTTGCCTGCCATCATCTGTAAAACACTGGACTGGTATACTGTATTGTTTTTTGCAATGAATTTTGGTGGCTCAAGCAAAGCACACATAGAGCACTATGACTGCAAGTGTGACCTCAGAATGACGTTGTGTCTTGCATTTTAAAAATGTGTGATTGTCATTGAGAATGTAAACCGATCCTGTGTATAAGGGGACCCCTGAACCTGAAGTGTCCTGGGACCTCCAAGGTCTAAATCTGGTTATGATAGAAGGGGAGCATTTAGAGCAGAGGTTGGCAACCTTAAAGAGGTGGAGATCTACCTGAACAACATGGGAGAAGTCGAAGATCACCGTTCACAGTGTTGGACAGTGTCATCTCCTCAAACCTGATTTAAATCTCTAATTGCAGTACTACTGTGTCGCAATAATGTGCATTGCACTGTAATCATGGGTTTAAATCAGGTGGTGAGGAGGCAACATATCACCTCCTCATCACCTGTCAAACACACTCATATTGCTTTGCAGAGGAGCAGCAGTGTGAATGAGCCCTTAGTTGTATCCGGCAGTGGCAACCTTCGGGCTCGTTCACATGTAAAGATGGGGTGTGGTAAAACCCTGCAGTTGAGTCACAGTTTTACTGCTCCCAATCCCTAACCCCTTTAGCTTCTGAGGCAGCAGCCAAAGATGTACAAATGCCGCAGCAGGAATTACACCCCCTGTTGTTTTTGGTGGGTGCTACCACCTGTCCATCAAGACCCAGAGACCCATTCAAGTAATGGGGCCACTCTGCAATTGCCCCTCAACTGCCTGCTTCTGCGGAGTCCAAGAGGTTAAAGCAGGTGCTGAGAAAGCAACACATCGCTGCCTGCTTTAACCCTTTGGTAGCTGTACAGCACAAGGTTGCAGGGCTATTGCAGAGTGGCCTCATTCACTTGAATGGATCATGCTTGGCAGGTGTTACACCCACCAACCATGACAGGGTGTAGGAGCCAGCACTACAGAGGATAAATCAATTTATGTGGCTCTGGCACCTTACTACAGTTCCAACTTCACAAGTAGTCCCTCTGCATTGACTCAGTTTGATGCTCTGGGATGGTGGGTCGGCAGGCCCTGACCGTGGTCTACCAGTCACCTGGCCAGATCTACTGGTAGATCACGATATGCTGGTTGCTGACCCCCGAAAAAAAAATTGCACTGCCAGCTCATTCAGGAGGAGCATTTGGGCAGAAAAAACACTGAATGGCCTACAATCTTCTAAATGCACCTAAACACTGGGAGTTTTAGTACCTCAGGAGTTCATTCATTCCAATGGCCAGAATAAATGATTATTCTGGCCAATGAAATCAATGAATGCCCAAATGCTTGACACACCTAAACGTGCACAAAATTAGGCTTTTTTCTTGTTTTTTTAAGCTGCTTTTTTTCCTGCCAGGAGCAAAGGTGTCCGGGGGGGGGGGGGGGGGGGGAATCTCAATGTGTATGAAGCCATTTGATCCCATCTAATGAATATAATTGCTGAGACACTGTACCATTGTACTAGAAGGGGGACAAGTATAAATCATAGCATTCCCCTATTAGTGAATCATTGTGTGACCTGCCATCATCTCTAATCTGTCTACTGACTCCAATCATAGATGGAACAATAAAAAGATCATTCCAATTATTTCCTTTTCAGAACCGACACCGCCATCATGACATTGAAATATCTAGAAGTACTGCATACCCTACAACTACTATTATCACTGCAGGTAACAGTCTATTACATCTATCTATCTATCTATCTATCTATCTATAATCTATCTATCTATCTATCTATCTATCTATCTATCTATCTGTCTAAACATTGTCATTTTTTGAAAGCTGTTTTCATATTCAAAATGCACTATATTGCCAAAAATATTGGTAGGCCTGCCTTTATACTCACATGAACTTTAATGGCATCCCAGTCTTAGCCCTTAGGGTTCAATATTGAGTTGGCCCACCCATTGCAGTTATAACAACTTCAACTCTTCTGGGAAGGCCGTCCACAAGGTTTAGGAGGGTGTCTATGGGAAGGTTGGACCATTCTTCCAGAAATGCCTTTGTCAGGTCAGGCACTGATGTCGGGGGAGGAGGCCTGACTTGCAGTCTCCGCTCTAATTCATCCTAAAGGTGTCCTATTAGGTTGAGGTCAGGACTCTGTGCAGACCAGTCAAGTTCCTCCACCCCAAACTGGCTCCTCCATGTCTTTATGGACCTTGCTTTGTGCACTGGTGCGCAGTCATGTTGGAACAGGAAAGGGCCATCCCCAAACTCTTCCCACAAAGTTGGGAGCATGAAATTGTCCAAAATGTCTTGGTATGCTGACGCCTTAAGAGTTCCCTTCACTGGAACTAGGAGGCCAAGCCCAACCCCTGAACAACAACCCCACACCATAATCCCCCCTCCACCAAACTTTACACTTGACACAATGCAGTCAGGCAAGTACTGTTCTCCTGGCAACTGCCAAACCCAGACACATCCATAGGATTGCCAGACAGAGAAGCATGATTCTTTACTCCAGAGAACACGTCTCCACTGCTCTAGAGTCCAGTGCCGGCGTGCTTTACACCACAGCATCCGATGCTTTCCATTGCACTTGGTGATGTAAGGCTTGGATGCAGATGCTTGACCATGGAAATCCATTCCATGAAGCTCTCTATGCACTGTTGTTGTGCTAATCTGAAGGCCAAATGAAGCTTGGAGGTCTTTAGCTATTGACTCTGCAGACAGTTGACAACTTCTGCACACTGTGCGCTTCAGCATGCGCTGACCCCGCTCTGTCATGTGACGTGGCCTACCACTTGGTGGCTGAGTTGCTGTTGTTCCCAGTTGCTTCCACTTTGTTATAATCCTACTAACAGTTGAGCGTGGAATATTTAGTGGCCAGAAAATGTCACGGATGGACTAGGTGGCAACCTATCATGGTACAATCCTTGAATTCAGAAACAGTATCATGTCTCAAAAAATCTCCACCTTCTATTATTAAAAAAGTCTGTCCTTGAGCTCCAATCAGTGCCTTTGTCTAGGCTGAGATAATATCATCAGTCTGCTGTAGATAGGAGGAAGCATTTTCTCAGTCTCCCATCCCCCAGAGATAATACTGCAACACTGTAGCAAGTCAAAAGGGAAGAGGCTGCAGCATGGGCTTATCTGTGTCAGACATTTGTGAACACAATCAAGAACTACACATACACCAGGATTTACATGACTTTGTGATCTCTGAGCCGCCATCTCAGCCCAGGTAGTAGATGGTAACCTTGGCTGATGCCTGGAAAAAATATGGTGCTATTCTTCTGGATAGAGTAGCAGATGAAGGTGTAGTCAGGGGAAGTTCTGTGATCTCTGTTGGAGGGTTACACTGATACGTTACCTAGTATGCTGCATTTATTGTGAGCAAATATATTTGATCCTTGGTCTATTTTAATGCTAATACGTTGTATTATATATTTTTCTCTGTAAATAAAACAAGTACAGTGCTAGGTGCAATTCGGACAAATTTATGGTGGCAATGATCATAAATGGGTTGTTAGTCCACAAAAATAATAGCTCAGAGGTGATATAATATTCCCACAGTCGTAGTTGAAGTAAGACTCGGTGAGGGGCAAGGTATGTATAAAATGCGCACTCACCGGAAGTGCAAACAAATTGCGCAATATATCAACAAAACGGAGGTTTGCCAGGGGGTCCCTTTCAGGATACGGATAGGGGTTGGCACACCCCTTCTGAAGACGTACTAGTGTATGAAACGTGTCTTGGAGGAGCCTGCAAGCTTTGACATCACACCACCGGGTAACGGAGATCCGGCGGCCTCATTTGATCACCAGCTGAGCTCCCCCTGGTGACCATTCCACTGCACTGAAGAGGCTGCACGCGTGTCCTTAAAGTGGACCTCCAGTTTGAGAACATTTATCAAGACAATGTCCATTCATCCTGGGCTGGCTCTATCCGTATCCTGAAAGGGACCCCCTGGCAGACCTCCGTTTTGTTGATATATTGCGCAATTTGTTTGTGCTTCCGGTGAGTGCGCATTTTATACACACCTTGCCCCTCACCGGGTCTTACTTCAACTATGACCGTGGGAATTATATATTACCTCTGAGCTCTTATTTTTGTGGACTAACAACCCATTTATGAACATTGCCACCATAAATTTGTCCGAATTGCACCTAGCACTGCACTTATTTTATTTACATGTCTCTTGAAAGGTTTATGGTTTCCTTTACTGTGTACAGCTGCTTTTATGAGTTTATATTATGAGCAATCACTGAGTCTTTTTTTCTATATATTTTTCTCTGTTTTTGTCTTTTGCAGATTGTTTGCCAGGCTGTGGATCTCACCATGATGAGCAATGCATTTGATGATCAGTACCTAGGCTGTGCACGGCAGATGGAGCGGGAAATGGCAAAGGTTCTGGAGCAGGAGAAGAAATACAGGCCATTGGCTATAATGTGGTACTTGGCAGAGCAGAGGTGGGCGATCGTTAAACAATCCAACATTTTCCCACCCGACTTCAAGGATGAGTATGGGATATCACTCATTCTGTACACCAAGGAGAGCCCCTTCCCCATCTACCAACAGCTGAACCGCAACGTGTCCATCGCCGGACGATCGCGGCAGCACTATATGGACCGATTCCATTTCAAGGCTCTCCATTTCTATCTCACCAGGGCACTGCAAGTACTGGGCGGCGGCTGTGGTGATGGCTCGCAGGCTTACCGTGGATCTTGGATGAAGTTCAAGAACGTGTCATCGGACCTGCGGTTTGGGCAATTTGCATCATCATCTCTGAGCAGAAAGACCGCCCAGAGGTTTGGCATCAACACCATGTTCACCATATTCACCTGTTTTGGTGTAAACGTGGAGTCTTTCTCAGACTTTATGGAGGAGGAGGTTCTGATTCCAGTGGCAGAGACGTTCCATGCTATAAAAACATCAGAAACATTGTATGTGCTGAGGAGCAGCGGTCAGCAGTGCAGCTACTACAACTGTGCGTACTTAGGAGGTGAGCAGAACCGGGGCTCACTTTACTGGCCTGATGTGTCGACCACTACGTCTCATTACTATGGTGGACCCAGTCTTATTGATTCCTGCTTTAGTTATTCTAGCCCTATATGGCACTACGTCCCTTTCCTCCCTGCTTTAGTGGTACTAGCCCTACATGCCACTACTTCCCATTACTATGTTGGACTCAGTCTTAATGCTCTCTATTTACTAGTATTAGCCCTATGTACATCAGCTTCCTATTACTATGGTCGATTCAGTCTTATTGCTCCCTACTTTAGTGGTACTAGCCCTATATGCCTCTACTTCCCATTGCTATGGTGGTCCCAGTCCCATTGCTCCCTACTTTAGTGGTACTAGCCCTATATGCCTCTACTTCCCATTGCTATGGTGGTCCCAGTCCCATTGCTCCCTACTTTAGTGGTACTAGCTCAACATGCCACTACTTCTCATTACTTTGGTTCTCCCAGTGCCATTGCTCCCTACTTTAGTGATACTAGCCCTATGCCACTACTTCCCATTATTATGGTGGGCCCAGTCTTATTGCTCCCTATGTTAATGGTACTAGCCCTATATCTCCTACAATACTGCAACTAACCTCTGTGTTATCCGGTATAGTGGCACTAACTTCTTTCTTTCTTTTATAGAGGTAGCTACCATCATACCCTTGTGCATAGTGGTGCCAGCCCCTCGGATTCCTGATGGAAGGCTATTAGCTTCCATTGCCCCTATAAAGCCTTCATTTACTTATTGCCAACCACGAAACACATACATACAGCAGCAAGAAATGTGAGCTTTAATGCTCAGCCACCACACATATTCCTCTATGGTGGCAGGAAATTGTGTGTCGAGTTAGCTCACTGTGCACTTCTAGGTCACTGACTAAGTTCTCAGTCAAGACTTTGGGACAAGCCGATGGAACTAAGGGATTAATGGTGTAGCAAGGGCCATAACAGACCACACATTTCCTATGGGGCCCAGAGCTGTCCAGCTCCACATGGATCTATGCAGCTGGCAATAGTATTTGGTAGATATATGTGGACAAAATTATAATTCCGTTTCTCTACACAGTTGCTTTGAACATTAATAACATTCTGCATCAATGGAGGATGTGTTCTTGAGGTGGAGATCCAAGAAACAGGGGTGTGTTGTAATGGTTTCAATTATTTTGATGTATTTACTTTTTAACTTTATGTTTATAAACTAAGGTTGCACCGATACAGACATGGGTATTGGTGCTGATACTAAGCACTTGCATGAGTATCGGTACTTGTGTAAATGCTCCGATACCTGAAACCAATACCTTCAGGTTCGGCTTTTAGCTATCAGCGAGATTCCCCTACTGACAGCAGAAATGTAAATTTAAAAAAAAAAGCTGTCAAAACAAAAAAAGCTGGCAATTACCAGTTGTTATGGAGCAGGGCCGCCACATCCTTAGCAACCGATGACTCATTCAGCTTTCAGTGGGGTTCCCCTGCTGATAGCCGAAGTGTAAACAAAAGAAATGTCCGAGCAATTGAAGCTGTCAAAAAAATGTTTATAAACAGCATTGCTCAGCCCTAAAACAGAAAGATAAAAAGAAACATTGTTTAAATTTTGTATCTTTCTGTTTATTCATCTGCAGATCAAAAGGGATGAACTACAATCTGCAGATGAAGTCAGTTTAAAGAAACCTGTCAAGTATTTATTTTTTTAAATTAAATGTTCCTCTGTTTAACCCCTTATTAACCCTTAATTTACTCTAATCACCGCTAATTAACTCCCATTTCTATTTCTCCATTTAATATTCCTTATGATTTTTTTCATTTCTATTTGATTAACTATGAATAATTAAAAAATTATAACTTTTTTATTTTTGTGTGCTCTGTTTGTTACACCTTTAACCACTTCCCATCCGCCTGCCTGCCTTGTAGAGCGACGTACTAGTCCGTTGATGTGGCTGTACCAACACGGGGGGGGGGCGCTGTGCGATATCGGTAATCAGGACTCCGTGATCAGGATTTGGTGATGATGTGATTGCTATGTGATCACATAAATAAAAAAAATGCAGCGCAGTACTATAAACTCAAATACGTTGCTAAATAAATCCAACGTGCATATGTGAATACAGACAATTGTGCTTCATGACAATAATATGTGCTACATCCAAAAAAATATTAACACATATACATAAATATCCATAAAACTGCATACACCAGTGCTAAATGAATAGTGTATACAAATATCAAATGAACCGAACAAAATGGTGAACTGTCCCTTTAACACTCCAATATCTTCACATGTATTTGTGTGATATATCTCCTGTGGATCGTGTTCCGAATATACCATTAACAAGTATACCAATATTATAGTATCAAAATGCAGGTGAACCGTTCCTTTAAATCTGCTGTGCTCCAAGTGGATCTGTGTGATGACACTACTGCATACACATATACGGTGCTCCTGTGTCACCCCTCAGTGCTTATCCACCTCTGACAAACTATTGCGCTCACCTTCAGGTTTGACCTGAATACTCGAGTCAAACTACGCCTTTCCGTTTAACCCGGGAGGGTATGCTGGTACAAAGATCTTCACCACCGTCAGTACTTAATATCTCCAAAATGCATATAGTGAAGTATAGCCAAATGTAACCAACTTTATTAAAATACTAATCAAAATACACTCACATTAAAAAGTGTCCACCTGGGACACTACAGGATAAAAGACTCACTGTACAGTATCTTTCTTGAATAAAAGTGCATGGATCCCTTATCCAAAATGGCGGAACGTGCACTTCCGGTTTACGGCTTGACAACATCAGTGTACCCTGCGCGTTATGTCACATCACATCACGTGACTTCATCAGGAGTCTGTGTTTGTGGAGCATTTTGGAGATTTTAATTGGTGACGGTGGTGAAGATCTTTGTACCAGCATACCCTCCCGGGTTAAACGGAAAGGCGTAGTTTGACTCGAGTATTCGGGTCAAACCTGAAGGTGAGCGCAATAGTGTGTCAGAGGCTCTGGGCAAAGCGATGTACCCTTAAGTCATTTTATATTTCTAGGTGTGAGCACGCATGCGCCCCCCCCCCCCCACTGCCCCCTCTTTCATTCCAGGAGAGAACACAGCACTGTGAGTAAAAGCACTACATTTTACATTTACATTAGATTAGCACATTTAACCTTTTGATTGCCCCTATTAACCCTTCGATCATCCCCTCACCATGCAGTGCCATTAGTACAGTGTCAGTACATATAATTTTTCACTGATCATTGTATTACTGCCACTAATGACATCAGATAGTGTCAGGGTCAGCTAGCGTTAGATTGCCCGCACAATATCGCACTCACGCTATAGGTTGCTGATCACCACCATTACTAGTATAGTGTTTGTATGGATTATTATATTGATCACAAACAGAACTATACTAGTGCCTGCTTTGTATAGTGTTCCCCAAAACGCAGTGTTAGCAGGATCGGCCCCATTCATTGCCAGCACTAGTGTTTAGCCGCTACACTGTTTTTCACGGAAGATTTGTACCAGTTGATTGTGGGCCAAGGCAATTCCTATGCACAGCAAATACATCGCCATCCACTCAAATTCAACTCTTGCCAGACAATTCACATGGAAACCTATCACAGTTTCTGAGTTTAAAACTTTTTTGGGCCTAACCCACAACATGGACATTACAAAAAAAGAATGAATTGCAGTCATATTGGTCCAATGACCCCATTCATCATATGCCCGTGTTCTCTGCTGTTACATATATGCCCAACAAGGAGAAGCCACATACTGGTACATCGCTGGACTTTGAGTGGTTATACTGGGATGATGCAACTACAGGCATCATCATCATATTGTTTTTTTCAGATGGAGGTTGGCTTTCATGTAAAAGCAATCCTAGTGGCTGGATCACTTTTACAAACAGTAGGATGTCCCTCTCCCACCACCACATCTTTCCTGGGCTCTCCTGTCCCACCGGAACCCACCTGGCCATAGAGCCGATCCAATGGATCTAATCATCTCTATGTTCTTAGAAACCAGAAGCTATGAGCATTGCATCATTTCATTTAATTTGGGAAAGCATTTGATCACAGATCTTGGTGTGATGAAATGCTTTAAGGGCAGAGGAGAGATCTAGAGTCTAACAGATCCCAGATTTCTCAGAAAAGAGTACCTGTCACCAGGGGCGGACTGACCATTTGGGAACTCGGGCACTGCCCGAGGGTCCGGGGACAGTAGGGGGCCCCATGAGATGCTCCTGGTACCTTTCATAGGATTTTTTGGGTGTGGTTTGAGTGTGGGCGAGGACACAGGGGCCCCATGATCCCCTATTGCCTGGGAGCCCCATGAGTTGTCAGTCCGCCTCTGCCTGTCACTACCTATTGCTACCACAAGGGATATTTACAATCCCTGAGATAACAATAAAGGTGATAAAAAAATAAATAAAAGGACCGTGCAAAAAAAAAAAAAGTAAAAGTAAAATAAATAACAAAATCACCTCCACCTCCATCCCTGTGCTTCTGCACAAAGGCAACTGCAAGTGTTGGTCCTGTGTCGGTATGTAAACAGAGAAGACTGCACCATGTCATGTTTGGTATCTATTTACTCGGAGTAACATCATCTTTTATATTTTATCAAACACTTGGCAATATATTGTGTTTTTGTGCAATTAAATAAAAAAAAATAAGTGTACTGTTTAAAAAAAGTAGCATTTGGAAAATTGCTGCGCAAATACTGTGTGACATAAAAAATTGCAACACCTAACACTTTAGGTGGGCCTCTGATTTAAAAAAAATATATAATGTTTGAGATTAAAAGTAATTTTCCAGCAAAAAAATCTGTTTTGCAAACAAAAAATGTCAGAAAAGGCTTATTCTTCAAGTGGCTAGAAGAGTGGGTGATGTCTGGCATTCTAACGTTGGCCCTGAAATGTCAGGATAGTAGAAGCACCCCCCACCCCACCACATTAACCCTTTTTGGAAAGTAGACACTCCAAGGTATTTGCTGAGGGGCATAGTGAGTATTTTGCAGATCTCATTTGTTGCTTTGATATCTGAAAAATTCAAATCATATCTCTTATTAAATTTCTTGAGGGTTGGTGCTATCCTGGCATTTTAGAGCCTCCAAAATTGTGATAGGCAGTGAGGAAGTGATATGAGGAAATACGTACTTTGAAATCCTGAAGGTGGTCATTTAGATTTTTAGGGCCTGTATGTAGCTAGGCTGCCAAAAAGTCTCTCACATGTGGTATCCCCATACTCGGGAGAAGTAGCAGCAAAATGTGTTTTGCGGTGTTATTCCACATGGGATGCATTTAGGTGACAACATTGTATACATTTTTATTGTAGTTTTCAAAAAATTTGTGGCAAAAAATAAAATCTTCCATGAACTCAATATGCCTCTCAGCAAATTCCCTGGGGTGTCTACTTTCCAAAAAGGGGTCATTTGGGGGAGGGGGGGGTTGTACTGCCCTGGCATTTTAGCACATCAAAAAATGTTATGGGCAGTCAGAAAGTATAACCATATATATTCACATAAACCAAATTATATACATGTATTGGGAATTTTTTTGTATCAAAGACATGTAGCAGAATACATTTTGGCCTACATTTATGACTAAATTTGAGTTTCTTGGATATTTTTTTTTATAACCATTTTTTTTTTTAAATGTCAGTCTTTTTTCATTTATATCACAAAAAATAAAAAAGCCAGCAGTGACCAAATGGTTGTGGGGGTCCAAGGGTGGGGGGCTTATAAGAATCTGGAAGCCCCCTTTAACAAGGGGGGCTCCAGATCTCGCCCCCCCCATGTGAATGAGTGTGGGGTACGTGGTACTGCTACTCATTCACAAAAAAAAGTGTAGTGTAAAAAATGACAGGAGACAGTCTTTGACAAGTCCTTTATTAAAAACAACAATTTAAAAAATGTTCCCCGAAGTAGATCCAATGTCAATCACAATACCCAACACCACCACTGACCTGAAAAAAGAAAAAAAAATGCTCCACTTTCGACATTGTCCCCTGCCATCTGACAGCTACGCCGGGATGACAGTTCTTAAATACTGTGATGATGTCACAAAGGAGCTTTTGTGCTGTGATTGGCAAAAAGGAGCCAGGCAGTTGTGCTGTACTGCAAAAAGTATGCTGATAGTAGGAGAGAGTAGAGTGACAGAAAGATGAACTCATCAGTAGAAATGTGCGGTTCACTTCCTTCCGAATCAAAATTCGGACAAATGTATCATTTTTTGGAGATTCAGATGTGTCCAAATTTCTGAATCACAATAGTAACAAATTTAAACAAATCCAAAATAAAACAATATTTTGTTCGACATTCGAATTCAAAATGAATTCAAATTTGAAAACAAAATCTAATTTGAAAATTAAATTCAATTTGAAAACAATAATAGAATAAAATAGAATATAAAATAAAGGAATAGAATAAAACAGAGTAAACTAGAACAGACTAGAATAGAAAATAAAATAAAATTAAAGAATAGAATAGAAAATAAAAAAAATAGAATAACAGAACAGAAAATAAAAGAATAGAATAGTCAATAATACAATAGAATATAAAATAATAGAATAAAACAGAAAGAATAGAATAGAAAGGACTAGAATAGAATAGAATAAAATAGAATATAGCAGACTTCCGAAATTCAAATTTCTAAAAAAAAAAAGAATAGGATAAAACAGAAGAAAATAGAAAATAATAGAGTAAAACAGAACAGAGTAAAATAGAATAGAAAGTAAAAGAATATAATAAAATAGAATAGAAACAAAAATAATAGAATAGCAAATAAAAAAAATAGAATAAAATGAATATAACTGTCTCCCAAAATTCAAAAAATCATATAGAATTTGAAAATGAATAGACAAGATGAAACTAAATGAATTCTGAAAACAAGTTAAACAAACTTAACAAATTTTAACGAAACAAAATTATTTAAACAACAAATTGAAACAAAACAAAACACATTTATTGGTTCTGCACCTGTCTACCCATCAGTCTGCTGCTTTTCCTTTCACTGTCCAGTCACAAGATTGGGGCTGTAAATCTCAGGACTGGATGGACAGGAATACACATTATTGGCAGGTATACCAGCAAAAATATTTGTATGATATGAATATCATGGACTGCTTTATTTTTTGAATAATAATCATTTTTTTTCCGCAGGTGAAAAAAGAAAAAAGCCGATTTGCAGCTCAGGTAAGAAAGAGGGAAGGGCCTCACAAAACAGAGGCTAAGGAGGGGGCATAACTACCAATCAGGGGGCACAACTACAAAGGTTTGATGCCCCCCCCCCCCACAAACTTTCTCTGTGACACCTTGGTTTGCCTCAAAACAAAGTGTTTTTATTACTACTACAATCTCTCACTAATACACGGATTAGGCTTAATAAATATTAAAGCAAAACATGATTTATTGAATAAGTTCTGTTAGTATAATAACATAAGGATTGTCAGAATTACAAATCATATTTAGATCGTATTATAGCTAGAATAAAGCATCAATACATCCCCGGATATTGTAGCATCACCCCTTCCCCAACGATTGGGGGACTCAGCAATCAGTAAGGGGAAATCCGGGAAATCACCGCAAGGCACGTCTGCCGCATCTTCAATGAGTCCCAAATTCCCCTAGAATCCCCCGTCTTTTATATACATAGTTTGGAATGTCCTTATCTACTGCCGTGCGCAGTATCTCCTGGTTATATAACGTCATGTATGATTCTGCGGAGTAGTTAGAGTCAAGGCGTGATCGGCTCGTGCCGTCATGTGTAGTTACATATTTTGATAGAATGCGCATCTGGTGAATATCAGCCATATCTCTGGTTTCAACTGGTTTTATCCAGTTTGATGTATACTTCCAACTTGTTTTGAACTCCAGTTACCTAACTAATGGTTATAATTGCTAGCATTATTATTATTATTATTATTATACAGGATTTATATGGCGCCAACAATTTGCTCAGTACTGTACATTATAAAGGGAGACAATACACGAGACAGTACAGTAACAATACAATACAATACATGAGGGGATTGAGGGCCCTGCTCCTTGGAGCTTACAATCTAGGAGGGAGGGGATAGTGGTACAGGAGAAAATAGCTGTGGGGGATGGAGTGGTATTATGACAGTTGAGTGTCAATCACTCCTCATCCATACATCCTATACACTCATGTCACATATGTATCACACACCTGACAGTGTAATCTATGACATTTGTCTGGTAGTCAGAAAAAAAACTGTTATATTAGCTGTTAAAGCAGCCAAAGGGGACCAAAAGGACAATTTATGCTGCTACTCCTCACACCCTTCCTCTGCCAAAATTGGCATTTTTATGTAAAGTGTGTATCACAATTGACGTTTACATGCGTAGGCGCCCTTTACATGCGTGTTTATGTTTGTATGCACGTATATGTGGTGGTGGCTTACATTTTTTTTTTTTTTGGGGGGTGGGGGTATGTGCTTGGGTGTAACTTTATTTTTTTGCTACTAAAACAAAAAACATTTTTAATTAACTTAAAGATGAATGTTTTACAATGCAGATTGCATTGCAATACATTCCTTTCTGGCTATGCTATCTGGGAAAAGTGATATGGGGACCCCCCTGCCCGACGCTTTTCAGTGGTTCTCAGGCTTACCTGCCTCATCAGGAAGCCTGAGAACAGATCTGGTGGTTGCCGTGGCTGGACATAGAGGTTATCAGAGGACCTCATGAAGTCACTTTTGGTTCATGGCCGCAGTAAACATTTTTTGGCTCTGTTGCTTTCCTTTGTAAAGGAGAGATTCTGGTCTTATTGATGCCATATCTCTTCATAAAGAGGACCTTTCATGCTTTATTGTTATCGCAAGGTATGCTTACATTTCTTGTGACAGAAATACAAGTGAAGAAAAAAAATAAAGGGACAGTGTAAAAAAAAAATAAAAAAAAATGTAAATAAATAAATACATTGGATGATTTCTATGAATAGAGGGCTATAATCTAATCTTAGAGTCACAGCAAAAAAAAAACGGAAATGTTTTAATAGATATAAACAATAAAAGTAACATAGTGAGAACATACTACTATAGATATCATGTTTATAAATACAAAAAGGTATTGATAACATAGAACAAGTCCAGAGATGGGTTACAAAAATGGTGAAAAGGTCTGAGGGATAAAACTTTGGAACTTTAGGAATCTAACATATACAGTCTGCAGAAAAGAAGGGAAAGGGGAGACATGATTGAAACCTTTAAATACATCAAGGGGGTGGATAAGGTTCAGGAGGGCAGTATTTTCAACACAAAACCAAAATAAAAAACACGGGGACCTGGAGGAAAGTTCAAAACTAATCACAGAAAGTGCTAGTTTACTGAAAGAGTAGTTGATGCTTGGAATAAACTTCCAGCAGAGGTAGTGAACCAGTCAAAGGTAAATAGCTTCAAACATGCTTGAGACAAGCATAGAATGTTAACAAAAACAAACAAAAAAAGCAACCCCCCCCCCCAAAATAAAAAAAGATTAAAAAGAAAAAAATAATACACTAGCCAAGGGTGTTTTCAGCTTATCATGCAAGGCCTGCCATTGATAAGTAATAAACAGAAGGAAATTATAATGTGCAACTGTATATGTTATAGTATACAACTGTAAATATTACACTTGGAAGGAGCCAGGAAAATTCAAGTTCCACTTGACTTCAGATCAATATATGTATCTGATAATGTAACCAAAAACCACGCTGTCCAAGTTTTATCAAAATGAGTGACATTGTCAGATGCAATATCAAGTGTTTCTTCCATTTCGTACAGAGTGTTGACTCTATGAAAGCAATCACGAACATATGGGACATTGGTAGTCTTCCAGTGTAAAGGGAGCGATGGTTTGGCTGAATTGAGTAGATGTTTAGTCAGCGAGTGATATTTATGTAGTGAGATTGGGGAAATATGGAGAAGGCAGCATTCTGAGGTTGCGACGGGAGTCACTTTGGGTGGGGGGTCCATGGAACCAAGCTCACTTTGGAGAGGTGGGGAGACCCCTGCCTCAGCTCCCCATATCCCTCTTATGTCTAAGTTACCCTGTGCCTGTTAGGGGTACGGGGTGATCTGTCCTAATATTGTGTAGACATGTCTAGGAGATAGGTGGGGTGGGGGTTGTGGATCGTTTGGCGTTGTGTGGCTGCATCCCATTGTTCTATTGTTTGTCTTGCTTGGGAGCAAACTATTATGGGATGCATGTGTTTATGTGTATTAGCTAAGGGGGGGGGGGTGTCTCCAGCAGCCCTCCCTCCTGATGGAACTGACTGCTGGTGTGAAGTTTGAATACCTGTGTGTCTGTTGTTACTAAATGTAGATTGCCCCGCCCTGTGTCATTATGCGTGTAGGGGGGATTGTCCCCTGAGTGTATATATCTTGTATCTGTGTTCAAATAAAGTAGTCTACCTTCTGGATTACTTCAAATATGGTGTTGTCTAGATCTTGGGGTAGCAATAGCTAGAGTCATTGGTCTCGTGTTTCAGAGCCTGAGAAGCAGCTTCTTGACAGAGATGTCTGTAATCTGGATAATTAATTGGTGAATTTGATTCCAAACTGGTCTGAACCTCTGGCATTGCCACCAGATGTGAATGAGAGTACCACGAGCCTAGCCGCAGCACCAGCAAAGGTCTGAAGATTGCAGAAACCACTTTCTGGCGTACCAGTGCATTAGTAGTTTATATGCTGTTTTTTGGGTGCGTGTGCTAAGTGAACACTTATGCTCCAGAATACATGCCTTCTTCCATTGCCTCTCTGATATGTCAATGTGAAACGCAGTTTCCCACAAACATTTGAACTTGGCCATTGTACTAATGCCTGCCTGTTGTAACCAGGCATATGACAGTGAAGTCACCCTTTTAACTTCCTGACCGTGTAAGCAAATAGTTTCAAATGTTTTGAGGGTTCTGTGGAAACATGTTTTTCTTTTATGACTGGTTAGGAAACTATGGATTAGAAAATAGGACCATAAGGGGAGTAACGGCAGGTTATGTTCATCTTTCAGTGAGGAGTAACATCTCATAGTACTGGCCTGTAGGCAATGAGTGCCTAAGAGAGGTCTGTCTTGTGTCATGGAAGAGAGAAGTAGGTTGTCAACCCCAGGGAGAAGTTCTGCATTGTTTACTAGAGGGGTCAGAGGTCCAGGTACTAAGTCATCAGGGGCGGACTGACAACTCATGGGGCCCCTGGGCAATAGGGGATCATGGGGCCCCTGTGTCCTTGCCCAAACTCAAAAAAGCCTATGAAAAAGGTACCAGGGGCATCTCATGGGACCCCCTACTGACCCCGGGCCCTCGGGCACTGCCCGAGTTTCCAAATGGTCAGTCCGCCCCTGTAAGTCATAGTGCTTAATAATTTGGTAAAAAAATGCCAACACAACACCTATTAGTGGGTGATTTTTTACAGAGGAAGGATAGCAAGACCATGGATTCCATGGGGAAGATTTTAGAGGGATTGGGATGGTATTGGATTCTAATGAAACCCAATCTTTGGTTTGGTAATGACAATGCAAGTCAATAATCCTAGCTAAATGTATTACATAAAAGCTGGGATTTTTTTTTCAGCAGGAATGTGGGGGGAGCTCAGTTCCGGTACCTCTAGCAATTAATGAATTATGTAATGACAAGGGGTGTTGGGGTGTGCCAGAGGGTCCATTGATGCTGGCTGCTGGGGATTTATTGTTGCTGGTGGGGTCATTTGTTCCTGGAAAGGATCTACTGTTGAAGGAATGTCTATTGTTTCTGACTGCTGAAGAATCTATTAATGCTATCTTTTTGGAGATCTATTGTTGCTGCTGCTGGGGGGGGTCCATTGCTCCTGGGGTGAACCTGTGGTTGCAAGGGGGTATTTTGTTGCTGGAGGGATCTGTTGTTGGTTGGGGGGGTTGCTGTGGGATGATCTTTTGCTGCTGGGGGATCAGTTGTTGGTTGGGGGGGGGGGTGTTGCTGGGGAGGATCTATTGTTCCTGGGGGATCTGTTGTTGCTGAGGAGATCTTATTGTTGCTGGGGGGGGGGGGGATATATTGTTGCTGACTGTAGGGGTTCTTAAAAAGCCCTGCATAAAAGTATTGTCAAAAATCCAGCAATCCCATGGCTCCTTGATTGTTAGATTTAGTGATTAAACCAAACCCAATTCTTGGATTTGTGTGAGGTTTTTTTTTAATTCATTAAAGCGTATTAAAGTGTATGTTTGAAAAACCACCACACAAAACTGTGTGACATAAAAAATTGCAACAACTACCATTTTATTCTCAAGGGCCTCTGCTAAAAAATATATATAATGTTAGTTACGAGCATGGCACCCCCACGCATCTCAGCCCACAGCACAATCACAGGTGCGGGAACTGCACAGTCAAAAAGATCATGTGGTTTCCCTGCGGTTGCATGTTTGAAAAGCTGCATGCACCTTTTTTTTTTGTGTGAAACGAGGGCACAACAGCTCATTCTGTTGTGAACAGGGGCGGACTGACCATTTGGGCACTCAGGCAATGCCCGAGGGCCCGGGGTCAGTAGGGGGTCCCATGAGATGCCCCTGGTATCTTTCATAGGCTTTTTTGGGTGTGGTTTGAGTGTGGTCGAGAACACAGGGGCCCCATGATCCCCTATTGCCCGGGGGCCTCATGAGTTGTCAGTCCGCCCCTGGTTGTGAACAATCAATATATATATATCTGTAAAGCGCTATGTAAATTGACAGCACTATATAAGTACCTGTAATAAATAAATATATAAATAAATAAATTAATGGAAGGGCCGCCTTGCTCTTGCAAATGCAGGCTGCACGGCCCGCACTACTGTGAACCAGGTCTTAGTGGCTATAAAAAAAAGTAGGAGAGCTGTGGGAAATCAGAAGCATTCAGATTCAGCAAAAAATGAATAAAAAGGGAAAAAGGGATTTTATGGAATAACGTTAATTTGTCTATGATAAATAATACAATTAAAATGTTATCAAGGTGACAAGCTGCATCAGGGGCTGATCTCTGTCAAACATTTGTGAACACAGACAAGAACAGCATAGGCACCAGGATATACATGATTGAGCTATCTTTGAGCCGGCATCTCAGTCCGGGAAGTAGATGGTGGACCTGGATGATGCCTGAACAAAGATGGTGCCGTCCTTCTGCAGAGAAATGCAGATGAAGACATTGTCAAGGGGTGTTTTGTGATCTCTGGGAGAGGTAATAAATACCTGGAAGGGACATCTCTTAACACTCTTGTATGTAACATGAATAATGTGTGATAATAGGTCCACTTTAAGTAAAAAACAAACACACCCGTATATTATATCTAACATTAATCACATTTATTTTTCCAGCTCCAGGGCTCTTGTACACTGACCACAGAATTCAGCGAATGCTTCCTGCGCTGACCCTCACCCTGAGCATCCTATTGGTCCGTTCCTTCTGAGGTCAGGAGACAATATGGAGTCCCATCATGGGACCAACAATGCCCAACATATATAGGGCCAGGCCAGGCTCTGTCGTTAGCAGAACACTGTTATATTACTGATGTTACCTATTGGATTGTTTTTATAGATGACAGAAAAATTGGGTGTATATATTCCGGGGCTTGTTTAGAACAGGAAAATGTATTTGTGAAAATTAATATTGTTTTAAATCCCCTAATCCTGTCCACATTCCGTAATCCATAGCTGCACTCCGCTCTTCTGTTAGTCACAACAACAACTTTATTGTTCCGGTACTGTTGAGGACACTCCACCCAGCTCCTTTCCCTGATATGGTTCACAAAGCTGTATGATTAGGCCTCAGTAGGAGTTGAAATGCGTCAGTAGTAGAGCCGGGTGGAGTGTCCTCAACAGTGCTGGAACAATAAAGTTGTTTTTACGTGTAAAGGAACAGCGGGGTGCAGCTTCCTATAAAGTGACACAAACATTTTGATTCTGGTACAAAGCAATGCAAAGTTATTTACAAATAATAATAAAGGTTTTTCCCCCCCCTCAATTTTCTGTTTGTTTGTTTTTTTTTTCAATACATTGGGAATATTAATGAAGAAAAAGGGGTAATGAGCCATCTGCTTCATCTACTAGACTTTTTGATCCTTCTTTGGAGCAAGGAAGACTTCCTGCATTCCAGAGTCCCTACATTGGCACTGGGGAGGGAGGATGACCCCCTCCTTCCATGAACTGTGGATCTGCTGCTGGAGAGGGAGGACAACCACCTCCTCTCTTGGATCCTTGAACTGCCGCTGGGGAGATGGGCCGGTTGCTCCATCTTCTGAACTCCCAGACTCCCGCTGTTGAGCAAGGATGACTTCCTGCACTCTCGAGTCCCTACACTACCGCTGTGGATGATCCTCTTCTCTCTAGGACTATGGATCTGCTTCTGGGGAGGGAGGATGACCACCTCTTCCCGCAGACTGTGAACTTGCTGCTGGGGAGATGAGCCAGCTTCTCCATCTTCTGGACTTCCCCACTCCTGCTGTGGATCAAGGACAACTTTCTGTGTTCCAGAGTCCTTATACTTCTACTGGGGAGGGAAGACGACTCCCTCCTTTCCCAGACTATGGATCTGCTTCTAGGGAGGGAGGAAGATCACCTCCTCTCTCGGATCCTTGAACCTTCTCTCCCTGGGTCCTCAGAATTGTTGTGGGTATGGGGCAGAGGTCTTGGACCCTCTGTCCTGTTGCCAGTGCTTTTGCTGGGGCTGTGTATGGGCAGAAATGGGTGGTACCCTGCCCCACTGCCAGTGCTTCAGCTGGGGTTAGGAGTTTCACTGTATCTGCCTGTTCCTGTGGAGATGGGCTGCCTGCCCTGACTCCCTGGAGCTCTGGAAGTGCTGTTGGTGCTGGGCAGAGGTCAGTGTTGCTCTGCTCTGATGCCAGAACTTCCGATGGGAAGTAAAATTTAAATTTGGTGGCCTCAAATCCTCCAGGGACACTGATTGTTGTAGGCAAAGGTCAGCAGCTGTCTGCCTCAATGACAGCTCTTCTGCTGGAGGCTCACTGGATTATTCCTCCTCAGCAAAAAAAAGTATATTAAATCCTCAGTTTCTGGAATTGTTGAAAATCCAGGGCACAGGCTGGCGGCACTTGGGCCCAGTGCCAGTGCTTCAGTGGAAGCTCACAATCCATGGGTGCTGGGGCATATTGTTTAACTTCTTCAAACAGTCTTTTATATGCTTTTTCCAGCTCCCATTCTTGAATGGCTAGAAACTCCAAATCTCTGTGTGCCCAGAACACTTCCGAGATGTTCAGCATCTTGTCTCTGTAATCCATGATTTCCTCCAGATCACTCCTGAAGTCAGGGTCCTCTGACAGCCTAAAGTACAACAGCCCCAAGATGCCATAGACAAAGACTTCTGTTGGGCACTCATGTGCTGTCCAAGGGTACACTTGGGCTACATGCCAGCGTAGGTCTCTGTATCGCTCATCCAGCCACATCTATGCCTGGACCAGCGTGCCTAACTCAGCTGTCCATTCCTTGTGCAATTGTTCCACCAATAACAGACCTGCACTTCGTACTGCAACCAGTACATTTTTTGGATGGAGAGGAGAATTTTTCCCTGGCACTGCTCTAAGTCTAGCACTTCCTTCCCGAGTTGCCGGCAGACAGAGTTATACCATCCCAGCAGGAGCTGCATTGGCACTGGCTCTGTGTGTTGCACTTGCACCTCTTGCAGCCTTCTTACAAATTCCTCTTCCATGGCAGCTGGTATCTGTACCTCTCTTCTTCTGCTAACCAGATCTCAGATCCCAGTAATGCTTTGGATGTCCCAGAATGCAGGAGCATTCCACTGCTTGCCACAGAATGTGATGGATTGCCTGGCACCCTGCCTTGGTGCTTCCATCATAGAACTGTTTCTTCACCACTGGTACCCAGGAACAAGGTATTATAACTGGAAATTGCACCCAAGAACTAGACAACACTAGCTTAAGTGCAACTTGAACTCTTTATTGAACAGAAATACAGGTTTCTATACACTTCAAAAATAGGGGCAGTCCCCATATGAACAATACAAACAAATATTGCATGTTGGGATACACATCCCACACTGATTAGGTAACAAGATAAAGCTGGCACAAGACTAATCCTATCATGTAGGAACCTCCAAGAGGACTAGCCAACAGACAGAAGCAACAGGTGACTCATTTAACTGAGGTGGCAATATAGCTGTTTAGGACAAAATGGCTTCATTATAAGACCCTTAATCTGTGCTTTTACATACTGACACATTGCAAAAATAACTTTGATGACTACCCGAAACTTATGATTTATAAGAAAGGAGAACCTGTGGTGAAGCAAGTTCCTGGAAACCCATCTAGACGGCTATTTTTTTTTTTTTTTATATTTACATTTTTATTGTATTCAAGAAAATATTCAGTACAGAAACAGTAAATACTATTACAAAGTAATACAACAAATTGTATATAAACTGGGGTAGAATGGTACAAGGTATACATAATTAAAGATAACTAATTCACTTTACACCTGTTTAGCCAATACTCTTGTAGGCACAACATATTACATGTACACGTGTATTCCACATAGGGGAAAGGACTAACATTTTGAACAGCTCGAACAGCAACAAAATAAACAATGGAAAACAATTTAATAAACAATTTAATAAATAATTGCGTAATAGGTCTGACAATGAGTATAAGTATGAGGAGTTCTGGAGTTTGGTTGTAGAGGTTATCAATCTGAGCAAACCATTCAGGATCCTACTGGGCTACACATTTAGATTGGGAGAATTCATACCAGACCTTCCATTGGTGGTCAATTAGCATTCTAGTACCTTGTTTGTTAGCAAGTAAAGATTCATAGAGGTAATGTATGCATATGACTAGGGGATCATGGGGCCCCTGTGTCCTTGCCCAAACTCAAAAAGCCTATGAAAAAGGTACCAGGGGCATCTCATGGGGCCCCCTACTGACCCCGGGCCCTCGGGCCGTGCCCGAGTTTCCAAATGGTCAGTCCGCCCCTGGTCCATCTCCTCAAACAAGGGTACTAGGTGTAATTCTGGACTCTGACCTGTTCTTTCAGCCCCAAATCCAATTACTGTTCAAATCTTGTAGACTTCACCTCCGCAACATCTCCAAAATGAGGTCCTTTTTAGCCATTGAAACCACTAAGCAACCTATTCACTCCCTTATTATCTCTTGACTTGACTGCTATAACTCCTTCCTCATAGGCCTACCTCATCGCAGGCTATCCCCTCTTCAGTCCATCCTGAATGCTTCTGCTAGACTCATCCACCTTACCAACCGTTCTGTATCTGCCACCCCTCTCTGCCAATCCCTCCACTGGCTTACCATTGTTCAAGGAATAAAAATGAAACATTAACAATAACACACAAATCCATTTAAACTCTGCCCTGAGCTACATCATCAATCTTATCTCCAAATGTTAACAAAACCATCCTTTCCGCCCCTCCCAAGACCTTCTGCTCATCGACAGGACTTTTCCAGAGCCTCCCCCATATTCTGGAACTCTCTTCCCCAATCTGGCTGGCTACCACCTACTCTGTCAACTTTTAGGTGATTCCTGAAAGCACATCTCTTCAAGTGTTACTAAACCCAGAACCCTGCATTCACTTTATCCGCTCTCCCCGGACCCTGCATTCACTATATCCGCTCTCCCCGGACCCCGCATTCACTATATCCACTCTCCCCGGACCCCGCATCCACTATATCCGCTCTCCCCGGACCCCGCATTCACTATATCTGCTCTCCCCGGACCCCGCATTCACTATATTTGCTCTCCCCGGACCCTGAATTCACTATATCCGCTCTCCCCGGACCCTGCATTCACTATATCCGCTCTCCCAGGACCCTGCATTCACTATATCTGGTCTCCCAGGACCCTGCATTCACTATTTCTGGTCTCCCACAATACACAGAACATGGAAATGCAATTATTATAGTAAATATAAAATGCTAAATAATATATACGGTAACAGTCTTGTGACTTCTATCAGTGTCCAGCCGAGCACTAGTTAATCTTGTAGGAGGAGTTTTCATTTTCCTATGACTGTCCTATGAGGTTGAGTAACCCCTGGCCCTCTGGACAGTACCGACTGACACTGTGCTGATCACATGCAGTCTTCCAAAGACAAAAAACTCTCTAGCAATACACACCAAACTGAGCATGTGCAGAGTGACTCTTAGAGCTCTGTACTATCAGCAGATGGATTGGGGACTGTGGAAGAAGGGGAGGGTCAGAGAAGACAGGATCAAACAGCCTTTTTACACAATTTGGAGGATTAACCCCTTAGGTTTCACAGTGAGTATAACAAGCATGCTTTACTGCATATACAGACTGATTTTACTGTTGTGTGTTTAGTAACAATTTTAGGGAAGCATATTCAGCGTTCAGCTAATAACCAAATCTTTTATTTCTCCCATCAGTTCATTACTCACAGTTATTACCTTTTGTTCCACCAGCCCCTCCCTATTAGATTGTAAGCTCCCAGGATCAGGGCCCTCCTAACCCTCTTGTATTGATCCGTATTGTTGCTGTATTGTCTCCCTTTGTGTTATAAAGCGCTGAGCAAACTGTTGTTGCTATCAGGGGCGGACTGACCATTCTGACATTTCCTGAGGGCCTTGGTTCAGTAGGGGGACCACTCACTGGGCACAATTCACTAAGCGGTATCTTACCTCATCTGAGTATGTGGTAGGATACCGCATAGCATTTAAAAAAAAAAAAAAAAAAAAATTGAGTTCACCTAAAAAGGCTACTAAAATGCTGCATGAGTTATTTTATCAAGTCTTGCAGTATTTTAGTAGTGAAAACAATGCTTTAATGTTTATGTTGTCAGTGGGGTTCCCCAATGACAGCTGAATGTAAAAGAAAGAATTGCCGGCAATTACAAAAAAGGAGTGGGGTCCCCCCTCCCATCCATGCCAAGCCCTTCGGCTCTGGTTTGGATTTTGAGGGGAAGCACCACGCCAAATAAAAAAAAAATGACGTGGGGGTCCCCCCCAAAATCCATACCAGATCCGTATCCAAGCATGCAGCCCGGCAGGTCAGGAAAGGGGAGAGACGAGCGAGCACTCCCTCCTGAACCATACCAGGACACATGGGGGGTACTTTGGGGAGGAGGGGGCTCCCCCCAAAGCATCTTGTCCCCATGTTGATGTGGGCAAGGGCCTCCTCCCCATAACCCTGGGCGGTGGTTGTGGGGGTATGCAGGTGGGGGGCTTATTGGAATCTGGAAGCCCCCTTTAGCAAGGGGCCCCCCAGATCCCGACCCCCTCTATGTGAATGAGTATGGGACACATGGTACCGCTACCCATTCACAAAAAAAAAGTGTAGAGTGCAAAAAGACAGGAGACAGTCTTTGACAAGTCCTTTATTAAAAGAAAAAAAATAAAAGAATGTCCCCCAAAGTAAATCCAACACCAATCACGATGCCACCGGAAAAAAGGAAAAAAAAGGCTCCGCTTCCAACGCTGGCTCCTGGCCGTCTGACTGCTCCGCTGGCGTAACAGTTCTGAAATATATAAGGGGCGGGGCCACCCTGGGACATTATGTGTGTGACCCCGCCCCTGGTGGCATCGACAACCGGGGCATACTAGGTCAATGATGTCACAAGGAGGTGGTCCACACACGTGGTTTCACTGGGTGGCCCCACCCCTCACACATATTTAAGAACTGGCAAGCCAGCGGAGCAGGCAGACTGCCGAGAGCCAGTGTCAGGAGCCGAACCATTTTTGTTTTTTTTTCTTTTTCGGGTCGTCGTCGTCAGGAATCATGATTGGCGTTGGATCTACTTCGGGGGACACTCTTTTATTTTTCTTCTTTTGATAAAGGACTTTTTAAAGACTGTCTCCTGTCTTTTTTTCACACTGCACTGTTTTTTTTTTTTGTGAATGGGTAGCAGTACCATGTACCCCATACTCATTCAACTAGGGGGGTCGGGATCCGGGGGCCCCCTTGCTAAAGGGGGCATCCAGATTTCAATAGGACCCCCACCCACAAACCCAGACAACCACAAGCCAGGGTTGTGGGGAAGAGGCCCTTGTCCCCATCAACATGGGGACAGGGTGCTTTGTGGGGAAACCCCCCATGTTGAGCGCATGTGGCCTGGTATAGTTCAGGGGGGGGGGCACTCGCTCTTCCCCCCCATTTCCTGATGACCTGCCAGGCTGCATGCTCGGATAAGGGTCTGATATAAATCTTGCGGGGGGACCCCACTCCATTTTTGCTTAATTTTGACATGGGGGTTCCTCTCAATACCCATACCAGACCCGTAGGGCTTGGTATGAATGGAGGGGGGACCCCACAATGTTGTTTTAATATTTTGGAAATTGTTTTTAATGCCCTTTATATGCAGCTGCAGTTTGTAGGTGTTGTGTGGGTGTGGCTTTGACTTTAGTGTAGGTGGGGACACAGGGGGCCCCATTATCACTTATTGCCTGGGGGCCCTATGAGTTGTCAGTCCACCTCTGGGTGCTATATAAGTTCTGTATAATAATAATAGTCAATAAAAATACAAGTCAACTATAGTGGTCAACAACAGCTAGAGATGTGCACAACGGAATCATTTGATTTGTTTCAGAGTAATTTGTTAAGTTAATAATTTTTTATTGGCATATTATTCATTGGCAGAATTATTCATTTTTAAATTAGTTTTTAATATTTGTTATTTTAAAATCGATATAAAATTATTTGAATTAAAAAATTAATTTGAATTCAAAATAGAAACACATTGCAATAATGATTCCCACTCTGGCTGCTGAATAGAATAAAATAGAAGAGAACAGAATTCTATTCTAATCTATTCTTTTTTTTTAAATCTGTTCTGTTTTATTTCTATTTTGTTTTATTCTATTTTTTCTGTTCTGTTCTATTGTATTATATTCTTTTCTACTCTATTCTATAAAGCAGCCTAAGTATGAATCATCATCTTATTTCACTTTTATACCTTACTGTATTCTTGCAATATGTTTCTATTTTGAATCTTAATTATTTTTTCAAAATTAGATACATCCAAAATTTGAATACATCCTGATTCCTACTCTCTGAATAATGAACATTTCGTCAGAATTATGATTTGTAAAAAACAAATCACACAAGTCTAATAACAGCATACCCAGAAGCCAGACCATTCTGCCATGGAAATAAACTGACCCAAATGAAGTATTTAAAGTGTCACTAAACCCACATCAACAAAAACTATCAAGAAATGCCGTAAAACATGCGATTTATACTCACTCAGTCACTATGGGATTCATTTTCTTTAATCTTCAAAAAACCTGGTTGATCCTGCTGTTTTCTCTCTATCTCTCCCTTCTGTCCATGTCCTCAATTCAGTTGGGGATTTTGCAGAGCAGTGTTGGTAGTTACTGCACATACTCAGTTTTCAGTGAGTTTCTATGTTGAGCATTTTCTTCCTATCACATCTGAGCAGCACATCTGACTATAGAGTCACACATGTGGGTGTATACACAGCGGTAAATGACAGCCACTCCCTCCTCTCCCATGCTCACTAACCAGCTAAACACAATGGAGCTGGATATTACATCTTGATTGATGGAGGCTTCACCTCCCTGTTATTCTAAGACACAGGCTGGAGGGGCGTGACACAGCCTGTGACTGGCAGAAATCTGTCCACACCATGTTACTGCCAAAAAATAATAAAGATTTAATTTCAAATATATATTTGTATGAAAATTTAAAACAGTTTATTGATATTAATTATTAATTTGTACTCTGTATCCCAAAAGCCACTTTTTTTCCCCTCTTCATTTTAAACATGTGACCATCAGCAGAGGCCTAGAAGCTCCTCCTAGACAGAATGGGAAACAGCTGGGTCATGTGACAGCTGTATATCTATTAGGAAAAAGGTACTTACATTTTTTTTTCTTCTTTATAAAATAAATACAATGCCGCCATCCATATGAAGAAAGAGAAGGAATCATGTAAATTGAACAGTGGGGGGTTTAGTATCACTTTACGGGGAAAAGGAACCTGGAGTTCTGGTTTAAGTTGAACAATATCAACACATCTGCCAACTGTGTTACAGTTTCCAAAGCATATGTTGGGATGCAGCTTTGCCTGATCTGGCTAAACCATCTGGGGTCTATATATGACATCATGGATACAATTGTAATTTGTTGAGAATTGTTGTTCCAAAAATGATTGTTGTCTTATCAAAGGTGACCGGCCCGGACATGAGCTTCCAGAGTGTCCACACCCACATACTCTACCTCAACAGCAACATCTTCCCCAGGAGGAGCCTTGACTGAATGCAGATTCCTCCATTTGTGGGCAAAAACCCAAACATCTGAAAACAAACTCCTTTATTGGGCTCCTTTGCAAACATTAATACACTGGTGGAAAGCAAAATACGGGATAATTCATGACAGCTGAGGGAATGCTTGAGACTTAGGGTTCATGTACATTGCAGCTGATAAACTCACACTGCGTTTTATTTACAGCAGCCCCTGAACTCTCCCTAATGTTTTCCTATGTGTCCATTTACACATAGTCATTTACAGTCGTTTACAGGCAGTTGAGTTTACAGTTGTTTTATTTGAATGCTCCAAACTTGCATTCAGGAGCATTTTATCAGCATTTCAAACGCCAAATGATTGTAATTGCGGCTAACAGCGTTTATAAGCATTTGCGTTTAGAAGCATTTTTTAACTGTTCCATATCCAGATGCTGTCCAGAGCCTTTTTTCATCATCAGAAATGCATGCAAAGTGTTTTCCATGTATTCAAATGGACCCGGTACACCAGCGCAGTCAGTTCCAGGTTTTGCGTGAAGGAAAAAATGGTAGAACATGCCGCATTATGTTCATGATGGGATCTATAGTGAATACAACCAGAAAAGACAGGTCATCTCAACACATACTGCTCTCTCTGTTTCTGCTCTCTCTATTTCTCTCAAAATGTCTGAAATAGTTACATTTGTTACTGTTCAGAAGTGTTTTCCAAACGTCCCGTGTACATGGAGCCTTACAGTCAGCCTAGGAGTCTATTTATAGTCAATTTGCTGTGAGAATGTCTCAGGCATTTGTTCAGCTGTCACAAATAAACACATATTTGGCATAATGCATTTATTTCCTATGATCATCATCATAGCGGACACAAAGCAGTATTTTCCTAAAATATCTTAATCAAGAAAATACCACATTGTGGCCACTAGATAGGGCTGACACAGGAAATAAACATATTAGGCAAAATATGAGAAAATTCATGACAACTGAGTGAATGCTTGAGACTATCGCATATCATATATTTTCTTTTAATAAAGAGACTCCTTTGTTAATGAGAAGGCTAGAAGTCTAACTCAGAGAAAAAGAGATTCAGTCCAGCAGGAAGGTTGGCATTTTAAGAGCCCTATAAAGGTTTCCATTTGATGTTGATCCTTATATTCATATTTCTATTTGGAAGGGATGGTGGGAAATTTCATCAAAAGATTTAGGAAGTCATAACCCAACCGGTTATGATAAGGTGGGCAAAAATGAACAGAAAGCCCCCAACTGAACCGATGCATGGCACAATGGAGTCTTTGTAGAACACGAGGTATTCACAATGTCCCATTCAATGCCAAGAACAAGGCAGAATCTTTGCTAGAAACTGGTGGTTCTGGATGCAGAGCGGGACAGAAGGTATATAGGAAAAAACTGCATGGCTTCACCCACTATCTGAAATGAGGAATAATCCTCCAATTGTTGGTATTGAAAATTATTATTTATTATTTACAGTATTTATATAGCGCTAAAAGGTTTGCTCAGCGCTGTACATTATAGTGGGGGACAGTACATGAGACAATACAGAACAATACAATACACGAGGGGGTCAAGGGCCCTGCTCTTTGGAGCTTACAATCTAGGAGGGAGGGGATAGTGGTACAGGAGGAAGTGGCTGTGGGGGATGGAGTGGTAGGAGGAGTGGAGGAGATCGGCTGTTAGGTGAGGGTGGGGTAGGCTTCCCTGAAGAGATGGGTTTTCAGGGTGCGCCTAAAGGTGAGGAGGGTAGGTGACAGTCTGATGGATTGGGGTAGTGAGTTCCAGAGGATGGGGGAAGACCTGGAGAAGCCCTGCAATTGGGCATGGGAGGAGGAGACCAGGGAGCTAGAAAGTAGGAGGTCTTGTGAGGAGCGAAGAGTTTCTCCTGTTTAGCCTACCACAATGCCCTGCAGGTTGCTGGGCAGGCTAGTTTTGGGCTTGATGGTGTCCAGGACAACCTTCAAAGATTTTTGGGACCTTTACACAGCTTTAGATCCCCCTCCTCCCCAGGCCTAACCACCCACAATCCCCAGGACCTGCCCACCGGCTGTCCCACCAAATTTGCCCGTTGGCTCTCCCACCAAGTCCTTCACTCTTACAACATAATATATGCAAAGGAAAAATGTACTCCAAGTCATCAGTGCTTTCAAGATTTAACAGTAAGGAATTATATTTTGGCCACAGAGCAGCAAAGAGACAGCCCCATATATTCAGCAAAGAGAAGGCCCAATCCAGCAAAGAAATATCTCCATATATTCAGCAATGAGACAGCCCAATCCAGGAATGAGGCAGCCCAATCCAGCAAACAGACTTCCCCAAATATTCAGCAAAGAGTCAACCCAATCCAACAGACATTCCAATCCAGCAAAGAGACAGCCCGATATATACAGCAAAGAGAAAGCCTCATCCAGCAAAGAGGTGTCCCAATACAGCAAAGAGACTGCCCAATCCAACAAAGAAACAGCCCAACCCAGCAAAGAGATACACCGATCCAGCAAAGAGCCAGCCCAATGTATTCAGAAAAGAGATAACTAAGTCCAGCAAATAGACATCCCCATATGGCAAAGAGATGTTCCAATCCAGCAAAAAGACAGTCACAGGTAGGCTGGAAGCACAGGCCCACATCTACAGATGTGGCCCCTCAGCATCCCTATAATCCTAGCCTGCAGAAATGTTAATTGTGCAGCTTCAATACTAGCACTTACATTCAATGGGCAGGCCAGTCCTCAAAAGCTCCCCCAGGCACACACTACCATTCTGCTCTCCTCCCCATCTTTCTCTAATCTTCTGGGCTCAATTTGACTGAACCGTGCTCTATCACTGCCGGTCACATGACAACTGATACCCGCCCAGCCACAGGAAGGAAGCTACAGGTGAGAGGAGGCTCAAGAGGATCTTGTCTGTTGAGCCATGTCCCCCCCTCCCCTTGTTACTGAAATAAAATACAGTGGAGTGGACAGCTTGGGGCGGTCGGGCCCCTTGAGGCCCTCTGACGGGAGTCACCTGGGTGCCGTGCGCACCCCCTGAACCTTCATAGTGACACCACTTGTGCAGAGCAGTGACATTGTGTATATTGGTCACGTATTTTCTCCTTTGCTGTGTGCAAAGTCATGTCTGTTGTCCATGCCCAGGGTCATTGGGAACCCTTGCATTGCCCCTGACTGGAGCTCATACAACACACATAGCTATGTCCTTGCTTTGACCAAACAGCACCATAGGAGACAATAAATGGCTAGTGCTGGGGTTCCCTTTATGGAAAAACAAAAATACAACAATAAGGTACACTTTGTATTATTTGAAACAAATAAAGATGTTATCTAAATTATTCTACAGATACAAGGAGTCAGGTTTTTTTTAATGGTAAAGCCCAACTCCAGTAATTAGAATAAAAATAAAAAATAAAAATCTACCTTGCACTGGAAGGGTAAAGAGATGGAGCCAGAGAGCTGAATGATTTCCTAATAGGCCATGTTATACCTGATGGAGCTAGAGAGAATTATTTCTGGAAGGCAATGTTATACCCATATTTTTCCACAGGATGGTGCTAGAGAATTAAATAATTTCCTAATGGGAAACTCAAACAGAGCGCAATTCTATTCTCTGGTCAAATACAGGTATAACATCGCCCTTCAGGAAATCATTAATAAAGGATAAGTTCACCTTTGGGAACAGGTTACTTGTTTTTAGGGTGGAACATGTAACAAGTTCCCACTGCAGTGACTGCCCCCACCTTCCCTGGCACAGCAGTAGGAGGGGAGGTTCCCCCATACCAGCTGTCAGTTTTTGAAAACAGCGTGGCTGTGCAGGGCTCCACCCACATGGCCACATCATTCATTCACAGAGTTCTGTGAATGTATGCACTATAAGTCCCAACAGCCTTTGCAGATGTCGGCTTGTAGTTCTCAGTGAATGGCCATGGCGCTGTGGAGCGATGAGGTTGTTCATCCGCTCTCACTGGACCTCTCAATCACTATATCCGCTCTCCCCCGACCCTCATTCACTATAGCTGCTCTCCCCGGACCCCGCATTCACTATATCCGCTCTCCCCGGACCCCGCATTCACTATATCCGCTCTCCCCGGACCCCGCATTCACTATATCTGGTCTCCCCGGACCCTGCATTCACTATATCTGGTCTCCCCGGACCCTGCATTCACTATATCCGCTCTCCCTGGACCCTGCATTCACTATATCCGCTCTCCCCCGACCCTCATTCACTATAGCTGCTCTCCCCGGACTCTGCATTCACTATATCCGCTCTCCCCGGACCCTGCATTCACTATATCTGGTCTCCCAGGACCCTGCATTCACTTTATCCGCTCTCCCCGGACCATGCATTCACTATATCCGCTCTCCCTGTACCCTGCATTCACTATATCTGGTCTCCCCAGACCCTGCATTCACTATATCTGGTCTTCCCGGACCCCGCATTTACTATATCCGGTCTCCCCGGACCCTGCATTCGCTATATCCGCTCTCCCCGGACCCTGCATTCACTATATCCACTCTCCCCGGACCCTGCATTTACTATATCCAGTCTTCCCGGACCCCGCATTTACTATATCCGCTCTCCCTAGACCCTGCATTCACTATATCCAGTCTTCCCGGACCCCGCATTTACTATATCCACTCTCCCCGGACCCCGCATTTACTATATCCAGTCTTCCCGGACCCCGCATTTACTATATCCGCTCTCCCTGGACCCTGCATTCACTATATCTGGTCTCCTCAGACCCTGCATTCACTATATCCTGTCTTCCCGGACCCTGCATTTACTATATCCGCTCTCCCCGGACCCTGCATTCACTATATCTGGTCTTCCCGGACCCCGCATTTACTATATCCGCTCTCCCCGGACCCCGCATTCACTATATCTGGTCTCCCCGGACCCCGCATTCACTATATCTGATCTCCCCACCCTGCATTCACTATATCTGGTCTCCGCAGACCCTGCATTCACTATATCTGGTCTCCCCAGACCCTGCATTCACTATATCTGGTCTCCCACAGTACACACAACATGGAAATGCAATTATTTTAGTAAATATAAACTGCTAAATACATTTTTTCATCAGCAGTATATAGCAGTCTTGTGACTTTTATCAGTGTCCAGCCCACCACTAGCTAAAGTTTGTAGGAGTTTTCTTTCTGCTCTAGGAGGATGCAGAACCCCTAATCTCTGTGTGGACAGTGCTGATCACATGCACTCCCGCAACAAAAAAAAAGTCTCTAGCAATACACACTAAATTGAGCATGTGCATGTCTGTGGTTCAGTCTGGAAATAAGTGGTCACTTGAAAAAGGGATAGAATAGAGAAGACAGGATCAAACAGCCTTTTTACGCAATGCAGAGGATTAACCCCTAATATTCCTCAGTGAGTATAACAAGCATGCTTTGCTGCATCTACAGACTGATTGTACTGTTGTGGGTTTAGTAACATTTTAAGAAAAGAAAAAAAAAAAAACACAAAATAAATGAAACCAAAAATATCATCCCTGATACAAACGTCCACTTGTCTGTAAGGTTTGACAATGTATTAGTAATGTGAACAGGAAACATTGGAGATCGGTTTGTAACTACAAAGCTGCCCTCCATCACCTGGGGGGCCCCAGAATTGTCCGAGAAAAGATGAGAGCTTCACAACACTGCGATCGGTCTCACAGAATTTCATTGAACAAGGAAAGTTTTCTAACAAAAAAATATATATATAATATCTAAGAACATAAATAAATCGGAAGTATTTTAGGAGTCTCATGACAAGTACGTTTTATTACAGTTAAAGAATTGTACAGATTGTATCGTGTATGACCAGCTAAAACCCATCTTCCTTTCCCAGACTTTACAACTACTAAACATCCGTATACCTACAGGAGAAACAGATTCCTATAGACAGCCCTTTGTATGAGAAGGTGGGCGGCCCTGAGAAGGGCCTTTGTGACGATGAAGGGGGGTGGGGGGGGGGGGGTTATGAGGATTTATCCCCCGAATCCGTAGAGAGTGCGTCCCTGCCGTTTGAGAGCATAGACGACATCCATGGCGGTGACGGTCTTCCTCTTGGCGTGCTCGGTGTAGGTGACGGCATCGCGGATGACATTCTCCAGGAAGACTTTCAGCACTCCGCGGGTCTCCTCATAGATGAGGCCGGAGATGCGCTTGACTCCCCCTCTGCGGGCCAAACGTCGGATGGCGGGTTTGGTGATGCCCTGGATGTTGTCCCGGAGCACCTTTCTGTGGCGCTTGGCGCCGCCTTTCCCCAGACCCTTCCCTCCTTTACCGCGACCAGACATGACGATTCTTCTCTGCTGCAAACACCGACTGAGCTCTGGGCTGGGCCCGCCTTCCTTTTATAGAGTATGAGCGGACCTGATGGGAACCTTCCTGGGAAGAGGCGGAGTCACACCCATTCATTACAATGTTCTTCGTGTATATGGTGTCAGAAACTTTGAGGCAAAAACAATACATCTGTAGAAGGCACTTATATTCCTCCTTCTCAATGGTCTTCTGTTTAGTCTTCGAAAATATTTATCTTTCACATTTCATAACAGAGACTACAATCACTAATTATTGTGTTTATTCATTTCATATGATTTAAATATTACTTTGAAGAGGGAAACAAAAACGATGTCCTATTTTCCTGTTTATAAGGCGGGGCGGGTCACAGCAATATCATATTCTGCAGAGAATTTCCTTGACTGTGAACATTGTAAACATTTTGGTTTTATTTCCAGATACAAAGAGGTAAAAGGACTGTGATTTTGTATTTGTTTGCTTTATCTATCTCTATTATTGTCCAGACATGAAGTATTTGCTGTATGAATGTATTGTATATATATATATATATCTGGCAGTTTCATGATTACTATCGGTCAGTGACATGAACATGTACAGATCTGATCATGAAATGTACAATACTTTATTTCCCATCATATAGAAAGGAAGAGATCTACAATATAAATCATCTCCCTATCATGTTCTATATATAGCAGTGGGGGATCCTGGACTTGAGGACTTGGAATAAATAGAACCTACAGAAGTGTTTACATGATTCAGTAATCATCAGAATCCATTCGTAGTCATTCCGGAATGATCGATGAATCTGCTTGGAATTAAAGTGTTGATATTTCTCGCATAAACGTCTCATCTGATGATCTCCTTTGTTCTCCGGGTCGGGTTTGGCGGTATAATAATTATGAACGTTTAACTGTAACGATCTACACCATTCTGGCGGGCAAATTTAAAAGCAGAAATGTGAAATCTGAGCCAATCACAGTTGTGGGCGTTCCCTTCATCAGCCAATAATAACGTTCTGATGAGGAGTCCAAATAAATGTATCCTGAGATCTGTCTCCGTCTTCCGCCCAGAAAATATTTGTTCCGTAGACTCTCCATTGATCTCTATAGCGGGGCGGATTCTGTATTCTGAATTACAAATCGAAGCCGGAACCGATCTGACATGAAGATGTCCAACGGATTTCCTATTCTTGGTCCATTAAACTGCCCGAGATGAAGGGGCCGATGATCGATGTTCTCCGGAAGAATTACATCTCAATGTTAGAGGATCGTCCATAGAATTCCGGCGGGAATGTTTAATGCTGAGCCAATCAGATCTTAGAGATCCCTTCATAGGAAACCATACATCTGATGACTGAAGGTGAGGAGATCTGTTCCTGGAGGGAGGAGGATGCGTGTTCGGTATATATGATCTCCAGAAGAAAATCATAACTAAAGTATGGAGGACAGTCCCTGTAATGAGATCACATTGTCCTATACATGGAACAAGACCATTCACATCACTGACAACGTATGTCCGCCCTTTGTATGGAGATGTGGGGGGCTCTGAGAAGAGCCGTTGTGTTGGCGGATAGAAGGGAATCCTGTGGGGGGATTACTTGCTCTTGGCGGCCTTGTGGCTCTCGGTCTTCTTGGGCAGCAGCACGGCCTGGATGTTGGGCAGGACTCCTCCCTGGGCGATGGTGACGCCGCCCAGCAGCTTGTTGAGCTCCTCGTCGTTGCGGACAGCCAGCTGGAGGTGTCGGGGGATGATGCGGGTCTTCTTGTTGTCTCGGGCGGCGTTGCCGGCCAGCTCCAGGATCTCAGCCGTCAGATACTCCAGGACGGCGGCCAGATAGACGGGAGCTCCGGCCCCGACCCGCTCGGCATAGTTGCCCTTCCGGAGCAGACGGTGAACACGACCGACGGGGAACTGCAGACCGGCCCGGGACGATCGGGTCTTGGCCTTAGCCCGAGTCTTGCCTCCTTGTTTGCCGCGACCAGACATGATTGGATGACTGACGAATCACACACAGATAGGCCACAGCAGCCGCTTCCTCTCCTTTATACACTCCATGCTCTGACGTCACACGCTGGGATTGGTTGCTTTTGAATTAAGCCAATAGCGGTCAGACTTGTTTCTACACCAATCTGTACTAGAAGAAAGAAGTCATGACGTCACTTTCCATCACATGTCGGCGTCCTCCAATAGGAAGTGTGAGGCAGTACGAAGCTCCTTTGCATAGGCCGCCTATAAAAGCAGCACATGAGGGCGGCTCCAGCACACTTTCCCCGCAGCCAGCCAAGCAGTGGTGAACCCTGATCATGCCTGAACCAGCCAAGTCTGCGCCGGCGCCCAAGAAGGGCTCCAAGAAAGCCGTGACTAAGAGCCAGAAGAAGGACGGCAAGAAGCGGAGGAAGACTAGGAAGGAGAGTTATGCCATCTACGTGTACAAGGTGCTCAAGCAGGTCCACCCCGACACCGGCATCTCGTCCAAGGCCATGAGCATCATGAACTCCTTCGTCAATGACATCTTCGAGCGCATCGCCGGCGAAGCTTCCCGCCTGGCTCATTACAACAAGCGCTCCACCATCACCTCCCGGGAGATCCAGACCGCCGTCCGCCTCCTCCTGCCCGGAGAGCTGGCCAAGCACGCCGTCTCCGAGGGCACCAAGGCCGTCACCAAGTACACCAGCGCCAAGTAATCCCCCCGCCCCCCGGGGCCCCATCATCCCAACAAGGACACAAAGGCTCTTCTAAGAGCCGCCCACCATTCCAATCACTGAGCTGTCATCACATTGTATTGCCGCTAGAGGTCCCACACACGTCACACACTGGACATTCGTCATTCTGTAGTACAAGGACCTCCCTCATTGGATACACATTGGAGGGGCACCTGGTTTGGGGGAATCTACAGGAATGTTGTAGAATGTATGGCCGGCCTTCCATGGGTCATGACATCGGTCATTGTTGTACAATCTGATTGGAAGGTATAAATCTGAAGATGTATTCTAGGTACAAGAAATCCATCCGAGTCCAACATTCCCCTTATTCCGGATTTCTGATGTTTTCCCTCTTGGAGATGTAAAGGTTCTCATTTGTACATTAAATATTGTCTGCTAGTGGGAGCCGGAAAATAAACCGCCCGATCGCATTGTATATCTTCCCCGATACAGAAGTCAGTATTTCCCATCCTATGGAGGGCGATCCTATAGTATCCAGGAATATAGATCTATAGGGGTCATGGGGGGGACAGGTTCGCTTTGTGTTTGATGACATATGTAGGACTATGCACAGAGCAGGCTCATGTCTGGAGACGTGTATACAGGGGGATGCTGCTGGGGGAGGGGGGACATTGTCAGTATACAGGGGGATGCTGCTGGGGGAGGGGGGACATTGTCAGTATACAGGGGGATGCTGCTGGGGGAGGGGGGACATTGTCAGTATACAGGGGGATGCTGCTGGGGGAGGGGGGACATTGTCAGTATACAGGGGGATGCTGCTGGGGGAGGGGGGACATTGTCAGTATACAGGGGGATGCTGCTGGGGGAGGGGGGACATTGTCAGTATACAGGGGGATGCTGCTGGGGGAGGGGGGACATTGTCAGTATACAGGGGGATGCTGCTGGGGGAGGGGGGACATTGTCAGTATACAGGGGGATGCTGCTGGGGGAGGAGGGACATTGTCAGTATACAGGGGGATGCTGCTGGGGGATGGGGGACATTGTCAGTATACAGGGGGATGCTGCTGGGGGAGGGGTGACATTGTCAGTATACAGGGGGATGCTGCTGGGGGATGGGGGACATTGTCAGTATACAGGGGGATGCTGCTGGGGGATGGGGGACATTGTCAGTATACAGGGGGATGCTGCTGGGGAATGGGGGACATTGTCAGTATACAGGGGGATGCTGCTGGGGGATGGGGGACATTGTCAGGATGGGGACTTCTGGACACACTTGGACTAGTTTAGGGCTCATCTGCTTCCAGTTATTACTGACACACATCCCGGTCATTTGTCTCCTTTTGTCATACATTCCTGGGAGTCTAACTATGGGACATATATACACCATCATCCACCCAACTTACATCGTAGGAAGACACGACTCAGACCATCAGATGGACAAACATTGGCTCTTGTTTTATATCATTGTCGGATTTTGTATTATGAGGGTTTTGAGTGCTAAAAAAACAAATCTTAATAAATGCGCTTTATGTGAATATTTGCTATGTTACGATTTTTGGCTGATCGCAGAGCCTGGAATGAATGGAAGGGTTGATCGATCTTCCCAGATAAAACGGTAAATGGATGCGGTCGGTTCTCCGTATCGGATTTGGCGGTAAGAGGGCGGATGGTCTGTGACGTCACATAGAATTCCGGCGGGAGATTTGAATGAAGCAATTAGAAAGTGGATCCAATGACAGTTATAGACGTTTCCTTCAGATAGTAAAACATCTTTTTTTCTACGTGGAGTGTGAAGGAGGCGATGAGATCTGTTCCCTCAGTCGGGAGGATCGTTGTTCGGTATATATTGAACGATCTCTGATCTTCAGGAGAAACTCATCACAACTAAAGGAAGGCGGATAAGATCCGTCCCTGGAATAAGATGTCATTTCCCCAGAGTCTCACACTGAAAGCATTTTCTATGAATGTATAATTGTCATAATTAACATGTATAATATATTATTATAACATATTTATACCATTGTATCATTTAAATTATAACAAGAAATACAAAAAAGTCAGTTATTTTATATTGTGCAACAACATAACTTGAGGATCATCAACGTGGGTGAGGAGCCACGCCATACATCTACAATGGTCATTTACTGATTTTCTCCTATCTCCTGATTTTCCTCCCTGAGACTGAATCGGTTGATAGAGGAGGTTTAGAGAATTATGTATGGAGATGTGGGTGGCTCTGAGAAGAGCCGTTGTATTGGGTAGTAAAAGTGAATTGTGATGGGCCGAACACCCCTGTGCACTGCCCGCAAAGCTGCATATATGTGCAATGTATAGAACCTGCTGCAGCAGGACTGACTTTTTTTTTTAATTACATTTTTCTAAAAAAAAAAAACAGCATGGGATCCCCCCTCGTAATTCTTACCAGAACCTTTAGGTCTGGTAGGAAGGTTAGTAGGCACCCAAAAGTAAGAAATTAAAAACAAAAGTGTGTTGGGTTCCCTCTAAAAGCCCTTTAGGACTGGTAGGACTTTTAAGTGGAACCCCTCCTCGCAAAAAAAGGATAAAGAAAATGTGGGGTCCCCCTAAGTTCTTGCCAGACCTTTGATCCGAGCATAGGCCTGGCAGGGCTAGGGAGGGACAAGGGCCTCCCTTAAAACACTGGCCCGTGGATGTGGGGGTCTGCAGGCAGGGGAGCTTGTTATCAGGGTACCCTTTTAAATAAGGGGTCACCCTGATTACTTGTGAATGAGTAAGGGGTTCTTGTACATCTACCCAGTCATTAAAGGGTTAAATGCAGTAAAAAAAAAAAGAGACCAATCTTTTGAAAAAATTCCTCTAATTGAAATAAAATCAAAATAGATTTTGACAAGTCCTTTAATAATAATTTAAAACAAAAATAAAAATGGCTCCAACATTGTAGTTTATTGTCAATCATGGGGTCCAGCGTTGTCACAAGGATGCCGACTCACCAAAATTATAACAAACCAAAATAAAAAAAGTAGTTAGTGGTGACATCCCCGCCTGCTCTGTCGGCATCATCAGGACAACACTGGATGCCTTTATTGATGATTACATTATTATTACTATTATTATTATACAGTATTTATAAAGCGCCAATGGTTCGCTCAGCGCTGTACATTACAAAGGGGGACAGAACATGTGACAGAACAATAACAATACAATGCAAAACATGAGGGGATTGAGGGCCCTGCTCCTTGGAGCTTACAATCTAGGAGGGAGGGGATGGTGGTACAGGAGGAGATAGCTGTGGGGGATGGAGTGGTAGGAAGAGTGGAGGAGGTCGGCAAGTTAGCAGGGGGTGGGGTAGGCTTCCCTGCAGAGATGGGTTTTCAGGGTGCACCTAAAGGAGAGGAGATTACATTGATGGAACCATTTTTTGTCATCCTGAGGATTTACCCCCCTTCATGACCAGGCCTCTTTTTGCTATTCTGAGCTGCACTTTTTCAACTGGTAATTGCGCGGTCATGCAATGCTGTACCCCAAAAAAATGTGCGTCCTTTTTTTCACACAAATAGAACTTTCTTTTGGTGGTATTTGATCACCTGTGGGCTTTGATTTTTTTTTTATTTATAGCACAACAAATAAAAACATTTTGGAAAAAAAACAATTACTTTTGTCTATAAAAAAATATATAGTAAACTCAAAGTTAGTCATACATTTTGGCCAAAATGTATTCTGTTACATGTGTTTGGTAAACAAAATCCCAATAAGTGAATATTGATTGTTTTGTGTGAAAGCTATAGCATCTACAAACTATGGTAATGAAACTGCAATTTATACCGTTTTTTGCTATACAGCTCTGCACTAGTTTAACTGACAAATGCGCGGTCATGCAATGCTGTACATAAATTACATTTATGTCTTTTCTTTAACACAAACATAGATTCTTTTTCTTTTGGTAGTAATTGATCACCTGTGTGCTTTTTTTTGCGCAATAAACAAAAACAGACTGAAAATTTAGAAACAAACCCAACATCTTCTCATTTCTGTAAAAAATCTCAAATTTTGTTATAAATTTAGGCTACAATGTATTCTGCTACATATTTATGATTACAAAAATCCCAATAAGTGCATATTAATTTCTTTGTGTGAACGTTATAGCATCTACAAACTATGGTATAGATAATGGAATTTACACAGCTTTTACTTTCTTACTGCTTATCACATTTCTTGGGGTGCAAAAATACCAGAACAGTACAAACACCCCCAAATGACCCCTTTTGGGAAAGTAGACATCCTAAGCTATCTGCTGGGAGGCATATTGAGTCAATGGAAGATTTATTTTTTTTCAACAAGTTTTTGGAAAATGACAACTTGTTTTTTTTTTTTTTTTTTTTTTTAACACAAAGTTGTCATTTACATGATATATTTCTCACACAAGCCATGGGTATATGTGGAATTACACACCAATATACATTCTTCTACTTCTACCGAGTATGAGGATACCACATGTGGGAGACTTTTTGGAAGCCTAGCCACATACCTGAGCCTACAATCCAATAATCACTTTGATAGCTTGAAGGTGCGTAACTTCCTCATTTCACTTCCTCACTACCTATCACAGTTTTGGAGGCCCTGAAATGCCAGGAGAGCACCAAACCAAAATAGACACCCCAAGGAATTTAAAAAGAGGCATGGTGAATATTTTGCAGATCTCATTTTTTCTCACAAGGTTTTGAAATATAAAAAAAGAAAATACAAAATATGTTTTTGTTTTCTTTCTTCATTTTCCAAAAACTTGTGACAACAAAAGAGATCTCCAAAATACTCATTATGCTTCTTACCAAGTTCCTTGGGGAAGGGGGGGGGGGGGTTACTATCCTGGCATTTCAGAGAATCCAAAACTGTGATAGGTAGTCTGGAACAGGGGCGGACTGACCATTTGGAAGCTCGGGCACTGCCCGAGGGCTCGGGGTCAGTAGGGGGCCCCATGAGATGCCCCTGGTACCTTTTTCATAGGCTTTTTTGAGTTTGGACAAGGACACAGGGGCCCCATGATCCCCTATTTCCCGTGGGCCCCATGAGTTGTCAGTCTGCCCCTGGTCTGGAAGTGTAATGAGGAATTAAAGCCCCTTAACCGTTTCAATACCGTGTGATTTTACACCTTCCTGCCCAGGCCATTTTTCAGGTTTCAACGCTCTCACACTTTGAATGACAATTGCGCGGTCATACAACATTGTACCCAAACTAAAATTTTATCATTTTCTTCATACAACTAGAGCTTTCTTTTGGTGGTATTTAATCACCGCTGGGGTTTTTATTTTTTGCTAAATTAACAAAAAAAGACCAAAAATTTTGAAAAAAAAACACATTTTTCTTTGTTTCTGTTATAAAAGTTTACAAATAAATAATTGTTCTTCATAAATTTAGGCCGAGATGTATTCTGCTACATGTCTTTGGTGAAAATAACCCAAATTAGGATGTATTTTTTAGTTTGTACGAAAGTTATAGAGTTCACAAACTATGGTATAGATCTGAATATTGATCAATCCTGAAGTACTGACAGCCAATCTAATTTCTTGAGGTCCAAGAATGTCAGAATAGTACAGATATCCCCAAATGACCCCTTTTTGCAGAGTAGACAGTCCGACGTACTTCATAAGAGGCATGGCGAGTTTTTTGAAGTTGTATTTTTTTGTCATAATTTTTCGGAAAATGAAAAAATTTAAAAAATTATTTTCACTATTTTTTTTTTTTTTTTACATACTGTCACCAGTGCAGTACAGCGTCATCATATAACTGGCATGGCGGTGAACATGGACACTGACTGGTGACAGTATGAAAATAAAAAATATATATATATTTTTTTATTTTTTTATTATATTTAATTTTTTATTACATTTTTTTAAAGATTTTTTTTTCATATGTTACTATGACCAAAGTAGTACAATGTTACCATAGTAACATTGTACTACTTTGGGGAAGTGATCAGTATTTTTTTTTTTTTTTTTTTTTTTTTTTTTTTTTTATACACAGTTTGCTTATAGCAAAGAATTACTTTGCTATAAGCAAGCATTTAGCTGAATGAAATCGATTCATTAAGCTTTTTTTTTTTTTTTTTTTTTTGTGCTTAGCTGTGATTTGGTCACAGCTAATCACATGACATGTGCATGTGACCTGCTGTGACCATTCACAGCTAGGCACTAGTATACAATGGATGGCATCATGAATGAAGCCATCCATTGTATACAACTATCATGTGACCTGCTGTGATTGGTCACAGCAGGTCACATGGTACCAGCTACGGGAGCTGGTACTCGGATCTGTCATCGGCCGTGTCCGAGGTGCACGGCCCGTGACAGATCCCGCTGCTGCGCCGCTCTGCTGTGCCGCAAACTGCGCATGTGTGGGAGCACGCCAAATGGCGTGCACCCGGAATTTAGGAGCGCATTTCAAGCCGCCAAACGACCATTGGCCGGGCGGCTAATGGTTAAAAGCCTAAAGGTGCTTATTGAATTTTGGGGTCCTGTACTTGGCTATACTGCCACAAATGTTCTCACATGTGGTACCCCCATACTCGGGAGAAGTAGCAGAATGTATATTGGAGAGTAAGGCCACAAATACCCAGGGCATGTGTGAGCAATACTGTAAGTGAAAATATTATGTAAAATAAAAAACTTTTTTTGTTATTTTCTAAAAATGTGTGGTAAAAAAATAAATGTTTCTACTGACTCAACAAGGATCTCAGCTAATAGTTTGGGGTATCTACTTTCCAAAAAGGTTGTTTTGGGGGGTGGGGGCATTTTATGCCCAGCATTAGAAGTTTATGCCACACATGACTTTTCCTTCTAGGCACCTGAAGACCAAGCCTTTTCTGACACTTTTTGTTCACATGAAAAAAAATCAGTATTTGTTGCTAGGAAATTACATTGAACCCTCAAACATTATATATTTTTTAAAACAGGTGCCCTAGTGAATAAAATGGTGGATTCTGCAATTTTTGTTTGGCACATAGCACTCACATAGTGGTTTTTCAAGCACAATTTTTTTTGGAAAAATACACATTTTTTACTTTTAATACACAAAAATACAATATATCGGCCAATTATTTGTTAACATATAAAAGATGATGGTATGCCAAGTAAATATATGCCAAGCATGACATGCTTTAAAACTGTACATGCCCCGTACAATGGCAACAAACTGCATATATTTATAATATCCATAAGCAGCTCTTTAAAAGCCTTTACAAGCTACCATTTTAGATTTACAGAGGAGGTCAATCCTCGAGCACATGGGGGGAGGGGGAGGGTAAGGGTGCTGTTTATTTATGTATTTATTTATGTATTACATTATTTTGATTTTTTTTTTCTTTACACTGTCCCTTTCATTTTTTTTTGTTTTGTTTTTTGTTTGAACACTTTTAATGCTATCACATGCAATGCAAATATCCCCCTATAACTTCAATGGGCATTGTCATATATTCTTTTTGAGAAATCTGGGGTCTATCAGACTCTGGATATCTCCTCTGCTCTTACATTCTCTAATCTCACCAAGATCGGTGTGATCAGATGCTTTCCCAATATTCAAATGGCGTTGTTTATATCCTGCAAAACTGAAGTGATGAAATGCTTGTAGCTTCCGATTTCTAAGACTATAGAGATGATTGGCACCATTCCGGTCTCCAATCAGCTCTATGGTCATCTGGCAGCAGAGACGTATTTACTGCAAGGCAAACAAGGTGTTTACCTAGGGTGGCATTTTTCAGGGTGCGGTGCTGCCCCTCAAAGAAGGGACACTCGTGAAGATGGGGACATGTTGGGCTCAGTGTGTCAGTGTGGTGAGCCTTCCCAGTGTACCGGCCATCGCCGAGGAGAAGGAGGAAGAAGGACATCCAGGGTACAGTCCTGCTGACATGGCGCGACTGCTGGAGCGATGGGAAGTCAGGAGGTGAGGATGGAGACATGTTGGGCTCAGTGTGTCAGTGCGTTAAGCCTTCCCAGTGTACCAGCCGCCGCCGAGGAGAAGAAGGAGATCGGGAGTACAGTCCTGCGGTTGCTGGAGTGGTGGGAGGTCAGAAGGTGAGGTGAGGAATTCGGAGAAAGTGAACATAGAGATGAGGCTGGAAATGTACGATGATCACTGTCATACTCTGTCTTGTTGGTGTTCCTATCAGCCGGATATTAGAAGTGCCAGGAACATGTGTGTGCGTGTTTGTGTGTCTAGTCTGTGTTTGGTTGGGAATCAGTGTATATGGGACTAGTCTGTGTTTGGTTGGGAATCAGTGTATATGGGGCTAGTCTGTGTTTGGTTGGGAATCAGTGTATATGGGGCTAGTCTGTGTTTGGTTGGGAATCAGTGTATATGGGGCTAGTCTGTGCTTGGGGGGGGGGGAATCAGTGTATATGGGACTAGTCTGTGCTTGGGGGGATCAGTGTGTGTATATGTGGGAAGCTTTTTTTTTTTTTTGGGGGGGGGGGTCAGTGTATATGGGATCAGCCTGCTGGGGGGGGGGGGTCAGTGTATATGGGGTCAGTCTGTGAGGAGGGATTCGTGTTTATGGGGGCAGTCTGTGGGGGGAATTAGTGTATATGGGGTCAGTCTGTGGGGGATCGGTGTATATGGGGGCAGTCTGTGGGGCGCAGAGATCAGTGTATATGGGGGCAGTCTGTTGGGGGGCTCAATCAGTGTATATGGAGGCAGTCTGTAAGGGGGGGAATCAGTGTATATGGGGCAGTCTCTGTGGGGGGAGGGAGATCACTCTGGGGGGTTCAGTCTGTGAGTCGGAGGGAATTTACATCCCATCATATCCTGCATACACCCATATACTCCCTGCAGAGACCTGACATCACCCAACACTCCCCATTACACCCCAACATATCCTGCCAGCATCTCTCATAGATCCCACCCTACTTTACTCTGCATACACCAATCACATAAAGCCTCCTGCCCCTCTCACCACCCATCACACCCCACTATTCCTGCTTATACCCATCACACCCTTCATACAGCTATGGCTCCCCCATCACCCCCCATAATACACTGTATTCACCCATTCTTTGTCAACACCTTTTACACCCTAGTTGCTACTGTCACCATGCAACCTCTCTCTCACTGGGAAAGGGATAGGGGGGGGCACAGTTTTTGAGTTTCCTAGGGCAGCACAAAAACTAAATACACCACTGTCTGGCAGAAACACTAGCCTCATTCTTAGGTTCCCTTAATGGCACAAGACTGCCCGAGAAGACCGTGGAAGGCAGCGGGGGAGGGTGGCATATACTCCAGCTGCTTGTAAAAGCAATCCTGCAGCTAATAAACCACTAGGATTGCTTTTACATGAATGCCAATTGCCTGCTGACAAAAACAATACCAGGATGATACCTGCAGCCATAGGCATCATCCTGGTATAACCATTCAAAGTCCACCGATGTACGAGTATGTCGCTGGTCCAAGACTGTACAAATGCTTAAATAGTAGCACGCTTGAATAAACATTGTCCATGTATAAGTGGTACCCCATGTGGAAGAAGGATGACACCAAGTCCCAAACTATCTTGCCATTTCTCTCCATGTAGTCTGGGAATCCGGGGGGCTCCACGTGACATCTTTTCCCTTTTCCCTCCTAAATCCAAATCCTATATGTATAACCTGTTACCCTCTTACAGGTCTTATACATTTTAAATTCATAGCTGCCAGAAACTTTATTGAGGGACTCATCAATGCAAATGTTTTGCTGGGGAGTATAGACATCTGCAAATTTTTGATTAAGGTGATTTACGAGGTATTTCTACTATAGGGCGGAGCGGAAGCGGTTCAACATGTTATGGAAAAAAAAAAATCAAATTTTGTCATAAACTTAGGCCAAAATGTAATCTGCTCCATGTCTTTGCTAAAAAAAAAATTCCAATACTTGTAAATTAATTGGTTTATGTGAAAGTTATAGTGTTTAAAAATGACATTATAGATAATGGATTTTTTTAAAAACATTTTTACTGATAATGTCAGTGATCAGCGATATATAGCGGTACTGCGGTGGACATTCTAACACTGGGGGGGGGGGGACTGACTTGGTGTCGCTGACATCCCCAGTGACACTAATACAGTGATCAGTGCTAAAAAAAAAAAGCAAAAAAACACTGACGTTGTACCAGTAGCACTGGAAAGGAAGGGGTTAATATTTGGGGGCAATCAAAGGGTTAACTGTGTAATGGGTATTTTTTTTTCCTGGGGGGGGGGGATTCACTGTAAAGCACACTGCTCTGGATGACTCTGCTCAGCCATCCAGAGCAGTATACCCAAGCTGACAGGGAGGAGGGATGTTGGTAAACAAAGCAGCCCTCCTCCCCGTCGGTGATCCTCGGCAATTATCGGGCATCGGTGGGTAACAAGCGTCCGGGACCAGGTGATTAACACCTGGGGATACAATCAGCAGGGCGGTCAGGCGCCTCGTGAGCCCCCCTCACCCAGTTATGCAAAAAACAGAATATATACGTGATTTTGTGCACCTGTACTGCCATGTAGCAGTATTTCTGCTACATTACAGAGGGTATTAAAAGACTTGTCAAAAACTGTTGTTTGTTCAATTAAAGGCATTTTTTTAAACGTCTGGTGCCCCTTTTTTTTTATGCCAAAATAATCTCCAGGTAAAGATTTGTATGTATTCTGTCCAATCAGTTTATTCCTCACAATTATTACCTTTTGTCCCACCAGCCCCTCTGTACTGGATTGTAAGCTCCCTGGAAGGCCTCCTAACCCTCTTGTATTGAATTGTATTGTTGCTGTATTGTCTCCATTTATATTTTTTACAGCACTGCACATAAATCCTGAATAATAATCAATCATCATCATCAGATAATATTAATAATACTATTCCCTTCTTGGTCTGAGGGGGGACACCCAGATCCACCACATGGCACATAATATTCGGATTTCCAGCTAAGGTCTCATTACTGAAATGATCTCTGGGGGAATCGAATGTTGATGGATTGCAACAATGTATCCAGCAGAGCAGAAAAGAGAAATATGTTTTAAGTAACAACAAAATCCTTCAAGTCTATGTATGTAAAATATAGTGACACCTAATGGGAGTGTTGAGCATTGCAGCCAATCATCCCATCCCCCCAATGTGCAGGTTAGTCCGTCCCGGATAGAGAGGAGCGGTGCTCTTGGGGGGAGAGAGGAGCGTTGCATGACAGCTGACCTATTCATCAAAGGGGTGAAGTCTCCCAGGTGATGTATTTATCTCTTTATGGTCATATTCTGGTGACAACTCAACATTCGGCAATATTCCTTTACTTTCACTCTACCTGATAACACGAAACAGGACAAAGACCGAAGATGGAGCGCAGAGAGCAGAAAAAACGCTGCAATCCTCATTGTCCAAAATGGAAAACCTTTCTTGTTTGTTTATTTGTGTTTTCTGTACTTTAAACAATGTGTGCATTTTCAATCCAGCCCTCAATGCCACATGAAAAACAAAAACAACAAAACAGTCTTATAGGTGTGTGTGTGTGGGGGGGGGGGGGGGGGGTACATGTCTCCCTGTCATTTCTAGGTCCCCAGGCCATGGCTTATCTGGGGAGGGGATTGTATCCGGATTGGAATCATTGTAACAAGTGAATCCTGTCAGCGATACTTTGTTGTTTTCAGGTCCATCGTTTGGTGTATTCCCTTCTTGTCGGTGCAATTCTTTCTCCTTGGACTGAGGAGAAGGGAACACCCTGGAGGCTTTTACATGTTAGTACAAAGAAAAGAAGTGTCAGGGTCAGTAGACATGTGTTGGTCTTAGAGGAACCCCACCGCTCATTCCCCCCCAAATAGCCGACATTTCCTCTCCACATTCCCCACATGATAGACAAGAATGGGATTTGCAGCAAACTTCCTATTCCTGAAATGATCTCTCAGGGAATCCAAATGTGATGGATTGACTTCCATCACTGAAAGCATCAAATCCTATTGTAGATCCGAGGATTCCGAGCAAACCTCCCCCCCTGAGCAGTCTATGGAGCTGTGGAGTGAAATGCGGCAATCAAGTCATTGGCAGGATTTGGCTCTCAATGTCCATTTGTGATGATGATCCAATAATGACCCCTAGGCCATGACACGTGACACCCTGTAATGGGCGGAGCCCTTTGTATCTGTCCCAATGTCTGCCATGACAGGACACAAGGATCTCCTGTGATCGGCCGATGTTTTTGTTGCCGGCTCCTTGTAGTCAGCTAGAGATGAGCCGAGTTGTGTATTAGAGGGAAATGTTTGGCGATCTCCCCTCTTCCCTCGTGTAATGTGAAGCGGATTGTAGTGGGGGATGGGAGCAGATTGTTTTGTGGGTAGAATGTGTCCCCCCAAGCAGGTAGAAGGCAGAATGGGCCCCCCACTCCGGAGGATGGCTGTGTTTGCAGCCTCTGTGTTCAGCCTCGTGAGCAGCTCCTGACAGCTGGAAGTGACCCCCGATAAGTGACAGTCCAGGGAGCAGATCGGCTCCCCGGTGCACATCGGACATCGTTCTATTTCGGAATAAAATCGGTTTTCTCTCTGCCCGGGAAACACAACGAGAGAGAGAAGATTCCCCGACTGTAGAGAGACAGCCAGTGGGCGTGTCTGATGTGTAACCAATAGCAGGACAGAGTGGAGTTGTGTGTCAACCAATCGCAGTGTTACAAGGTCTGTATATAAGGCGGAGCGCCGTGTGATTTGGAATGAACTATTGTGGAAACATTTCCCGAGTCATGACGGAGACTGAGAGCGCCCCAGCCGCCGCTCCTCCAGCGGAGGCCGCCGCCAAGAAGAAGCCGGCTAAGAAGGCGTCAGCCGGAGGAGGAGCCAAGAAAGGCATCAAGAAGGCGTCCGGTCCCGGCGTGTCCGAGCTCCTCGTCCAAGCCGTGTCCGCTTCCAAGGAGCGCAGCGGGGTGTCCCTGGCCGCCCTCAAGAAGGTCCTGTCCGCCGGAGGATACGATGTGGACAAGAACAAGAGCCGCCTGAAGATCGCCCTCAAGGCGCTGGTGACTAAGGGGAGCCTCGTCCAGGTCAAAGGCCATGGGGCCTCCGGATCGTTCAAGATCAACAAGAAGCAGCCCGACGGCGCCAAGGCGAAGCCCAAGAAACCGGCCGCCGCCAAGAAGAGCAACAAGAAGCCATCGGCGGCGGCCAAGCCCAAGAAACCGGCCGCCAAGTCCCCCAAGAAGAAGGCGGCCGGCAAAGCCCCCACCGCAGCCAAGAGCCCCAAGAAGAAGCCGGCCGCCAAGAGACCAGCAAAGGCTGCAGCCAAGAAGGTGACCAAGAGCCCCAAGAAGAGCAAAGCTGCAGCCAAGCCGAAAAAAGGCGCCAAGAGTCCCGCTAAGGCCAAGCCGGCAGCTAAGAAGGCGGCTAAGCCCAAGAAGGCCGCTCCGAAGAAGAAATAATGGGCGGCGACCTCCTTCATCTCCACCCCCCAAAGGCTCTTCTCAGAGCCCCCCACCTCCCCCCAACAGAGCTCTCCATACATACACCGACCACGAGCCGCATTCTCCCTCCTCCAGTCTCCATCCTCCTCACATTGTACACTTGTCCCTTATAGGTCATCCAATAATTCCTACAAATGATTACTGGTTGGCCAACGGAGAGATCCCTCCCGATACATTTCACAGGCCTGACCCCCCTCCACACACACCGACATCTGTCATAGACGGATCGGAGATCTGTCATTTCCCGCACACTGTATGTGGGATGGGGGGGAGGGGTAACAATGAACATTTCCCGATCCTTCTACAATGAATTCCCAGCCTTCATTATTATTGCGGCCATTGTGGAAGTTGTACGGAAACGCCATGTAATGATCGGGGACACATCATCCTCTGGACGGGATCTAATGATCGCACCGAGAACATCGTGTTGTGCGGACAATGGACTCCTTCCTATGGATGGATCGCCTCTACAACACAATACAACACGGGGAGCGGCTTTCCAGGTGCCATTTGGAGGATGGATCTCATTGTACGAATCACTTACATTCCATGTCTGGAGTTATGAGCGTTTTAGAAATAAAAGGAATGCCGGTCCCGGGGGGGGGGGCTGAGAGGAGGAAGTACCGAGATTTCCCTGACAACAGAAGCCTGTTCCCGGGTGTTGTAGTGATTGTAGTTCGGTAGTGTAGAGCTCTGTGTGGGGGGAGGTTGTGGCTCTGAGAAGAGCCGTTGGTTGGCGGGTTGTGTGGAATGTCTGTTGCGGGGGGTCTAGGCCCTCTCTCCGCGGATGCGGCGTGCCAGCTGGATGTCTTTGGGCATGATGGTGACCCTCTTGGCGTGGATGGCGCAGAGGTTGGTGTCCTCGAAGAGTCCGACGAGATAAGCCTCTGCGGCCTCCTGCAGAGCCATGACGGCGGAGCTCTGGAAGCGCAGGTCGGTCTTGAAGTCCTGGGCGATCTCTCGGACGAGGCGCTGGAAGGGCAGCTTGCGGATGAGCAGCTCGGTGGATTTCTGGTAGCGGCGGATCTCTCGGAGAGCCACGGTGCCGGGCCTGTAGCGGTGAGGCTTCTTCACTCCGCCGGTGGCCGGGGCGCTCTTGCGGGCGGCTTTGGTGGCCAGCTGCTTGCGGGGAGCTTTCCCTCCGGTGGACTTACGGGCGGTCTGCTTGGTACGAGCCATCTCTACTCCTCTCTTGCCGGGAACTGCGAATGTAATGCGCCTCCGCTCTGCAGAGCTTTTTATACACATCCCTGCCCTCTGATTGGAGAACTACGCCACGCCCCTTCTAATGATTGGGTTACTTAAAAAGAGCGGGATTTTCAAAATGCCCGCCAGGATCTGCACGTTATCTCTGTAGGTAGAGAAGCCCGCTGTGTCAGGGGTGGGGGAGGGGAGTTCCTCCACATCATACAATGCTCGGAGCTCTCCTTACTACCAAAGAAGAGAAGATTAATCAGAGATCTGCTAATAATCAGATCCATTCTGCGAGGATCGTCGAAGGGGGTGTCACCAACCCTAAGGACGCCTCTGCTCTCCAGTATCTTCCCAACTATAGAAGTTAAAATAACAGTTCTATAATTACTTGGTAAAGATTGTGACCCCTTGTATAGTGTATTTATTTTTTTACATGGGGGTTATGGGTGGATTATTATGGTTAAACATTCCTAGGAAGACATTTGACTTGATTCTGATAATAATATGAGAATAGTTATTTTTCTAACTGGGGATTATGGGTGTATTTTTGTGAATACAAATGCCAGGGACCATATTTGACCTATTTCTGAAAGGATTATTGGTATAGTTATTTTTCTACATGAAGATTATGGGTGCATTATTGTGGATACATATGCCAAGGACTATATTTGACCTATTTTTGATAAGAACATGCATATAATCATTTTCCACATGGGGAAAATAGGTGGAATGTCATGTTTACACATCCCACATAATACATTTTACCTTTTTAGATAAGAGTATGGGTAAAATTACTTTTGTTTGTGGTGTTTATGGGGGCAATATCATGGGTACACATCCAGCATAAAATATGTAAGCTGTTTCTTATAGGAATATTGGAATTATTATTATACAGGTTTTATATTGAGCCAACAGTTTGCACAATATTTTACAACATGAGGGCAGGCAGTACAGTTAGAAATACAATTCAATACATGAGGAATCAGGGGGCCCTGCTCATTAGATCCTGCAATCTAAAAGGGACAGACAGGTGATACAAAAGGTAATAATTGGGGGGAGATGAGCTAATGTTTAAAATAAATGTAAAATTGTTAGGTGGAGGAAGAATAGGCTTCTCTGAAAAAAAGTTTTTATCAGAGATTGCCTAAAAATTGAATATATAAATATATATATATATATATATATATTTTTTTTTTTATAATGTGGGGATTATAGGTAGAGTATCATGGTTAAACATTCCACTAAATATACAGTCATGAACAAAACATTGGCACCCCTGCATTTCTGTGAGATAATGGACCACTTCTCCCAGAAAATTGACAAATGTTTTGGCATTCTCATGTTTATTTCTTTTGTTTGTATTGGTATGACACAAAAAATTGGACAAACAAAAAGCCAAATCTTACACATTCCACGCACAACTCCATAAATGGACTCTAAAAAATGATTGGCATCCTCAATTTAATATTCACACACCCCTTGGAAAAAATAACTGAACTCAATTGTTTCCTGTAACCATCAGTGAGTTTTTTTCCACCTATCTACTGGAATTTTGGACCCCTCTACTTTCACTAACTGCTCCAGGTCTGTCAGATTGGAAGGGTTCCTTTTCCCAAATGCAGTTTTGAGAACTCTCCACAGGTGCTCTACGGGATTGAGATCTGTACTCATTGCTGGCCACTTCATTATTCTCCAGCGCTTTGTTTGAAATAATTTCTGGGTGCTTTTTGACATGTGCTTTGGGACATTGTCCTGCAGAAAGACCCATGACCTCTGACGGAGACCCAAATTTCTGACACTAAGCTCTACATTGTAATTGCAACAAATAATCCCCCCATAATGCCTATGTAGAAAAATTACTATTCTTATCAGAAACAAGTCAAATGTATTGTTAGGCATTGTTTAATCATGATATTCCACCCATGTTCCCCATGTAGAAAAATAAATATAACAATATTGTTATAGGAAACTGGTCAAATATGGTCCTTGGCATGTGTATTCACAATAATCCATCTATAATTCCCATGTAGAAAAATAACTATTCTCAAATTCTTATCAGAAAAAAGTCAAATGTGTTCCTAGGCATGTATAACTTGATATTCCACCCAAAAACCCCATGCAGAAAAATACCTATACACATATTCTTATCAGAAAGGGGTCAAATGTGCTCCTAGGCATGTTTAACCACTATATTCTACCATAATCCCTGTGCAAAAAAAATAACTATATACATATTATCAGAAACGGGTCAAATCTGGTCCTTGGCATGTGTATCCACGATAATCCACCCATAATCCCCATGTAGAAAAATAGCTATTCTCATATTCCTATCAGAAAAAAAAGTCAAATGAGTTCCTAAGCATGTTTAACCATCATATCCCCCCCATAATCCCCATGTATAGAAATAACTGTACTTATATTCTTATTAGAAAACTATCAAATATATTCCTCAGCACGTACAATCATCCACCCATTATTACGAAGTAGAAAAATAGCTTTTCTCATATTCCTATCAGAAAAGTTAATAAAATATGTTCCTAGGCATGTTTACTCATGATATTCCACCAACAATCTACATGTATAAATACAACTAAACCCCTAATCATTTCAGAAATAGGTCAAATGTGTTCCTAGGCATGTTAAAAAAATACAATATTCCACCCATAATCCCCATGTAGAAAAATAGCCAGTCTCATATTATTGTCAGAAACAAATCAAATGTGTTCCAAGGCATGTCTAACCTTGATATTCCACCCATAATCCCCATATAGAAGAATACCTATACCCATATTCTTAAGAAAATCATGTCAAATATGGTCCTTGAAATGTGCATCTGCAATGATCCATCCATAACCCCCAATTAGAAAAATAACTATTATCATGTTATCAGAAAAAGGTCAAATGTATTACTGGACATTTTTAACCATGAGATTCCACCCATAAACCCCATTTAGAAAAATGGCTTTACCCATATTATTGGGAGAAAACGGTAACATATAGTCCTTCAAATGTGTATGTGCAAAATCATCCACCTAAAAAAATTACTCTTCTCATATTACTATCAGAAACAGATAAAATGTGTCCCTAGGAATGTTTAACAATGATATTCCACCCATAATCCCCATGTAGAAAAATAATTATGCCCAGAATCTTTTCAGAAATAGGTTACATATGGTTCTTGCCATGTGTATTTCCAATATTTTACTCATAATCCCCATGTTGAAAAAGAACTATTCCAATATTCTTATGACAAACAAGTCAAATGTGTTCCTTGGCAAATTCACCATGAAATCACACCCATATTACCTATGTAGAAAATAACTATACCTATAATTATTTCAGAAATAGGTCAAATATGGTCCTTGGCATGTGTATTCACAATAATCCATATGTAGAAAAATAACTATCTTATCAGAAAGGAGTCAAATGTGTTCCTAGGCATGTTTAACCATGATATTCCACCCACAATCAACATGTAGAAAAATAATTATGCCCATAATCTTTTCAGAAATAGGTTCAATACAGTTCTTGCCATGTGTTTCCACAATAATACACCACTAATTTTTTTGATTGAAAAGATACTTTTATCACAGAAGTATAAAAAACAACATGTTACTTGTAATCGGGGTACATCTCACCCTGTACTGAGACACAGCGCACCACATTGCAATACAGTTCCAAGCATACAATAAATACATTCAGAAATAAATACATTCGCTCAGCGGTATGATGCCTGACGTGATGTGCTTGGAGGATGAATCCCCCGGACCAACACGTCATGCATAACGCCGCTTACCCCAAAAACCATAGCATCCTAATACACAATACGTTTTCCTAATGTCACAAAATCATGCAAAAACGAAAGCCGACTGTTACGCTATACAACAAGCATCGGGTGTGTGGGGGGGGGGAGGGGAAAAGAAAGGGGGGGACACAGGCCCGAAGCTTTATTGAAGAGACAAAGACAAGCAAGGGGGAGTAGGGGGAAGGGGAAATCTTCAGACGTCCTCTTCCTCCTTAAAGTCCATCAAGGAATAGTCTCTGAGCAGACTGAGGATCAGTCTCCGACAGTCCTCAATGGACATCCTCTCCCGCTGGTGGATGAGGCGATTCCTGGCGCACCATAAAGCAACACAGCACCCGCCAGGCGCCGTCAATGTCCTCCAGAGAAAAAGTTCCACAGAACAGTCCATTCAACACCCCAAAGTGAGTGATGGCTGTCTGTGGTACAAAGTCTTTGAGTTCAGGTTCCAGGGCCCCCAACAGGGCCTGAGCAAATGAGCACTCCCAGAAAACGTGGTGAGACGTTTCCTCATGGATGATGCAGAAGGGGCAGTGTCTGTATCTGCTCAGGTTCCTGGCATGCATAAATGTCCTGAGAGGCAATCCCCCTTGGATTGCCATCCATGCCAGGTCTTTGTGCCTGTTGGTGAGAATGTTGGAAGAAACATTCCTCCAGACCACCTTGCAGGTGTCTGAAGGCAGGCCTGGAACCGACTCCAAAATGTTGCTTGCTCTGATGAGCTTGTAAATGGTCTTTGGTTTCCACAAGTCAGGCTTGACTCCCTGCAGCCCCTGCTCCTTGATGAACTTGAAGGTATCCAAGTAGTACCAAGGGGTGTCCCAGTTGTAGGGGATGGAACTGTCCCAATTGTCCCATCCGAGGGACCTCCAGAGAGGCAACAGGAAGAAGTGAGACATTGCGTTCCCGCCAGAGACCATAATCCGTTTGGGCAAAGTTCTGCGGATGCAGTTGCAAGAAAAGAACACCCTCAGTTGGGTGGCGATGTCGGGCACGCCCTTACCGCCCTTGAGGGGTTCCTTGAACATGACTGACCGCTTCACTCTGTCCATCTTGGAGCCCCAGATGAAGTGAAACACCGCCCTGGTGATGGCCTTACAGGTGTTGACCCGTGGGGGCCAGGCCTGGGCGAGGTACTGCAACACAGGGAGAATCTCGCTGCGGAGTACCAGTGTCTTCCCTTCGATGGTGAGGTCTCTGAGGCTCCAGAGTCCAAATTTTTGACGCATTTTAGCCAGTCTCTCCTCCCAAGACTTCAGGGCTGCGCCCTCGGCACCAAACTCCCAGAATTTTCATGAAGTCTGTCTTGATGCCAAAGGGCATGGATGCAGAAGAAGGCAGGAACCACTTTCCGAAGAGCATGACTTCCGACTTCCCGCAGTTGACCTTTGCCCCCGAAGCTTGGCCGAAGTCCTCGCAGGTCTGGACGAGCAGGTCCATGGAGCGCTGGTTGGCACAGAACACCGTCACGTTGTCCATGTAGAGCGAGCACTTCACTTCCCGTCTGTCTTGTCCCGGTGCGGTGATTCCCCCGATCTCTGGATTCCGTCTGATGCACTCGGCGAAGAGCTCTATACAGCAAACAAAAAGCAGAGGTGAGAGAGAACAGCCTTGTCTGACCCCGGAGAGGACCGGGAAGGGGTCAGTTTTCCAGCCGTTCACCTGCACGGAACTGCAAATCTCATTATACATAATGTCAACGTACAAACAAAACATTTCCCCGAGACCAAACCTGCGCAGGGCTCTGCACATAAACCCATGGGAGACATGGTCAAAGGCCTTTTCCTGATCAAGACTGACCAGGGCCGCGTGCACACGGCGGTCCTTGATGTATTGGACCGTGTCCCGGACAAGCGCTAGGCTGTCCGCAATCCTGCGGCCAGGAATGCCGCAAGTCTGATCCGGGTGGATGATCTGTCCGATGACAGCCTTCAGCCTGTTCGCCATGACTTTGGCGAGGATCTTGTAGTCCACGTTCAGGAGAGAGATGGGACGCCAATAATACACCACTAATTTCCATGTTGAAAATAGCTATTCTCATATCAGAATGAGGTCAAATGTGTTTCTAGGCATGTTTATCCATGATATACCACCCATAATCCCCAATGTAGAGGAAATATTTGACCTTTTTATCCTAAGAATATGGGTATAGCTTTGCCTTTGGCATGTGTATCTTCAATCATCCACCCATAATCCACATGTAGAAAAATAACTATACCCATAATATATTCATAAACAGATGGAATATGATCCTTCACATGTGTATCCACAAAAATGCACCCATGATCCTCATGCAGAAAAATAATTGTATGCATTTGCTTATCCACAATAGGTTAAGAATTACCATGATATCCCCCCATAATACCAGATATAAAAATAATTGTACCCATATTTGTATCTAAAAAAAGGTGAAATGTAATGTTTATGGGATGTGTAATCATTATATTCCCCCCATAATAACCACATTATCAGAAAATCATCAATTCTTCCCTAGGTGTTTGTACTATTTAAATCTTCATTTATTTTAAATCTTCATTTTTAAAACATAACTTTCCAGTTTAATCAAACCGTTGCAATGTAATGCTTCCCACATCTCGTACTATATGAAATCAGTAAATCTATTCCTAGTAATATATGGAGCAATGTCTCCATGATTTCTGTATAATTTCCTATGATGCCATGTTACAGCCGCACATATATCAGTCAGTGAAAAAAGTTAAACATTCGCCTCTACTACGTGTAACAATGTATCAAGAAGAGGAGAAAAGAGAAACAAGAAAATCCTTCCCGTCTATGTGTGTAATATAGTGACACCTAATGGGAGTGTTGAGCATTGCAGCCAATCCTCCCATCCCCCCAATGTGCAGGTTAGTCCGTCTCTAGAACGAATGTCCAGTGTAAGTGTGACGTGTGGGGGACCTCTAGCGGCAATACAATGTGATGACAGCTCAGTGATTGGAATGGTGGGCGGCTCTTAGAAGAGCCTTTGTGTCCTTGTTGGGATGATGGGGCCCCGGGGGATTACTTGGCGCTGGTGTACTTGGTGACGGCCTTGGTGCCCTCGGAGACGGCGTGCTTGGCCAGCTCTCCGGGCAGGAGGAGGCGGACGGCGGTCTGGATCTCCCGGGAGGTGATGGTGGAGCGCTTGTTGTAATGAGCCAGGCGGGAAGCTTCGCCGGCGATGCGCTCGAAGATGTCATTGACGAAGGAGTTCATGATGCTCATGGCCTTGGACGAGATGCCGGTGTCGGGGTGGACCTGCTTGAGCACCTTGTACACGTAGATGGCATAACTCTCCTTCCTAGTCTTCCTCCGCTTCTTGCCGTCCTTCTTCTGGGTCTTAGTCACGGCTTTCTTGGAGCCCTTCTTGGGCGCCGGCGCAGACTTGGCTGGTTCAGGCATGATCAGGGTTCACCACTGCTTGGCTGGCTGCGGGGAAAGTGTGCTGGAGCCGCCCTCATGTGCTGCTTTTATAGGCGGCCTATGCAAATGAGTCTCATCCCACCTAACTCTTCTATTGGAGGACTCGGTCAGGTGATGGAGAGTGACGTCACACTTTCTTTTCTTAGTTACAGATTGGTATAGAAACAAGTCTGAATGCTATTGGCTGTATTGAAAAGCAACCAATCACATCGTGTGACGTCAGAACATGGAGTGTATAAAGGAGAGGAAGCGGCTGCTGGGGCCTATCTGTGTGTGATTCGTCGGTCATCCAATCATGTCTGGTCGCGGCAAACAAGGAGGCAAGGCTCGGGCTAAGGCCAAGACCCGATCGTCCCGGGCTGGTCTGCAGTTCCCCGTCGGTCGTGTTCACCGTCTGCTCCGGAAGGGCAACTATGCCGAGCGGGTCGGGGCCGGAGCTCCCGTCTATCTGGCCGCCGTCCTGGAGTATCTGACGGCTGAGATCCTGGAGCTGGCCGGCAACGCCGCCCGAGACAACAAGAAGACCCGCATCATCCCCCGACACCTCCAGCTGGCTGTCCGCAACGACGAGGAGCTCAACAAGCTGCTGGGCGGCGTCACCATCGCCCAGGGAGGAGTCCTGCCCAACATCCAGGCCGTGCTGCTGCCCAAGAAGACCGAGAGCCACAAGGCCGCCAAGAGCAAGTAATCCCCCCACAGGATTCCCTTCTATCCGCCAACACAACGGCTCTTCTCAGAGCCCCCCACATCTCCATACAAAGGGCGGACATACGGCTTCTATGGACACCAATCCCACACTCCTCTCTATCTCCCGCTTCTATGGGATGGAGTCTCGGAGAGGAGAAGTCGGAGATCATTTGCTTACATTGTCACAAGATGTAAAGTAACTGATTTTATTACAGTATTTATAAAGCGCCGATTACAAAGGGGGACAATACAATGCAAAACATGAGGGGATTGAGGGCCCTGCTCTTTGGAGTTTACAATCTAGGAGGGAGGGGAGAGTTATAAAGAGTAATAGAAAATGCTTTCAGTGTGAGACTCTGGGAAATGACATCTTATTCCAGGGACTTAATTTATCCGCCTTCCTTAAATTGTGATATGGTGGAGGAGGAAAGTCGGCGACTTCTTCCCTCCGTCCTGCTCTGTAGATCTCGGATTAGTAAAGGACGTTCTGGGATGGAAGCTGTCACGTGTTTGTAATGACAATTCGAAAAGGTGGAAATCCTTCCCGCCGTCCGGACAGTAAGTCTCCTCTACATCCAGCCCTATAATACCTCCGACTCGGGAGAACCAAACACCAATACTTCCAAAGCAGATTCATCGATTAGTCAGTAATGTATAGTGAATCATGTAGAATATTTCTATTTACATTTTTAGAGACTTAACTATGAAATCCAGATTGATGTGAAATGACCGGTAGAAAAAAGTAATCCGGACCCTCCCAGATACACATGTACAATGAATCGATAGAGGAAATGACATGTCTGAAGAATCAAATCCGTTTCCTCTTTGTAGTTAGAAATCAGCAAAAAGTTTACACGTTTCTAAATATGCGGATAGCGGCTTCCACCATTCCCCCCCCAGAAGGAGCAGATTGATTATCTCGAGATTTCTATCGATAGCCCTTTGTATGAGAAGGTGGGCGGCCCTGAGAAGGGCCTTTGACGATGGGGGGGGGAGCGGTTATGAGGATTTATCCTCCGAATCCGTAGAGGGTGCGTCCCTGCCGTTTGAGAGCATAGACGACATCCATGGCGGTGACGGTCTTCCTCTTGGCGTGCTCGGTGTAGGTGACGGCATCGCGGATGACATTCTCCAGGAAGACTTTCAGCACTCCGCGGGTCTCCTCATAGATGAGGCCGGAGATGCGCTTGACTCCCCCTCTGCGGGCCAAACGTCGGATGGCGGGTTTGGTGATGCCCTGGATGTTGTCCCGGAGCACCTTCCTGTGGCGCTTGGCGCCGCCTTTCCCCAGACCCTTCCCTCCTTTACCGCGACCAGACATGACGACTCTTCTCTGCTGCAAACACCGACTGAGCTCTGGGCTGGGCCCGCCTTCCTTTTATACAGCCTGAGCGGACCTGATGGGAACCTTCCTGGGAAGAGGCGGAGTCACACCCATTCTTTACACACAATACAATTGGATTCATTTGTAACCATTATACACATTCTGCGGTTTTCAAATATATAAATCCATCTCCAGGAGACAAATCTCTTCATTCTTCTCAATGGTTTTCTATTTCTTCCTCGGAGATTACACAGAAACATTCATCTTTCACATTTCAGAACACAAACCATCATCACCAGTTACTATTGTTAACAGCAATTTAATATTGATAAATATGACTTGGAAATAAACAACACAAACATTTATACCGATGCCCCACGTTTCTCTTTGTAATTCAGAGCGGACCTGAAGGGAGACTGATGGAAAGGGGCGGGGTCACAGCCATTCATTCCTCTGCAGAGAATTTCATTGATTTAGACCCTTGTAAACATTTGGATGATTTTTAGTGACTGATTTGGAGGAGGAATCCGATTTGGTTCCTCAGACATGTCATATGTTCTCTCTGGATACATTGTCCGTATTTCTCTGGCAGTCTCCTTATTTCTACCAGTCATTTCACATTTGTTTTTATGAATATTCTGGATGTGATATGGGGGGGGGGGGGGGTCTGTAACTGCTACATGTGTGAAGGAGGGACACACAAATATCGGTCAGTGACATGATCGTATACAGATGTGATCATGGAATCTACAATACTAGACTTTTCATTGATCTCTTCTCTACAACTAAATCAACAAACTAATAACTAGATCTTGTCGGGTTTTGTATTCTGAGGGATTGGAGGGAAAATAAAACATTTTATATATCAATATTCGTAATGCTCCTATAATGATTTTTGGCTGATCGCAGAGCCTGGAATGAATGGAAGGGTTGATCGATCTTCCCAGATAAAACGGTAAATGGATGCGGTCGGTTCTTCGAATCGGAATTGGCGGTAAGAGGGCAGATTGTCTGTGACGTCACATAGAATTCCGGCGGGTGATTTGAATGAAGCAATTAGAAAGTTGAGCCAATGAAAGTTATAGACGTTTCCTTCAGATAGTAAACCATCTTTTTTTCTACGTGGAGTGTGAAGGAGGCGATGAGATCTGTTCCCTCAGTCGGGAGGATCGTTGTTCGGTATATATTGAACGATCTCTGATCTTCAGGAGAAACTCATCACAACTAAAGGAAGGCGGATAAGATCAGTCCCTGGAATAAGATGTCATTTCCCCAGAGTCTCACACTGAAAGCATTTTCTATTATTAATGTATAATTGTCATCATAATTAAAGTGTATAATATATTATCATAAAATAATTATAACATTTTAACATTTAAATTATAATAACACATTTTTAAAAAAGTCATTTATTTTAGATTTTGCAACAACATAACTTGAGGATAAATGACATGGGGGAAGACACATAGCTCCATCCTATAGCAGAATTACTCCCTGAGGGCTCCCTGCACAAAATCACATGCATATATACATGACTTGTGCTCCTGCTTTGATCGCAGGCCATGGGCGCGCACCTGCCGATCCAGGGGTGTCATGGTTCCGTGCCCCACCAATCACTCAGCAGATTCAGACCAGTGATATTTGGCCTGGATTTGCTGATTGCTCCCTGCCCTATCAGTGATCGTCCTGTACTTGTGATTACACTTACACAGGTACAGGGAATGATGCAATCTACTCTCCCTGGTCGCATTCTGTTCCAGAGAGAGAAGAAAGCAGATCCACGGGGGTCAAAAGCATTACACTTTTACAGTAAAAGCAAAGCTAGGTCACATTTATCCCCCCGATCTCCCCCCTGTTAACCCCTTCACACCTCTGTCACCAGTGACTTTAGTACAGTGTACAGATTTTTTTACTGATCGCTGTATTAATGTCTCTGACATCTTCAGCTAGCATTAGTGTCCCTCCCAGATAGCGTCAGATTGCCCACCACTACATCAGTCATCACATTTAACCCTTTGATTACCAGGGACAAGCTCATATACCCAATAAATACCAATTCCTAGTATAGTGTCTGAATGGATAAATATATTTGATCACATTAGAACTATACCTGTGTTCACAATAGTATAGTGTCCCCAAAAATACAGCGTTAGCAGGATCAGCCCCACCACCTTCCAGCACCTGTGTTTAGCCCCTACTCCTACCCCACTTCTCCCCCAGCAAGTGCAGTGTAAGTAGATCACTGTCACTTATGCATTGCACAGAAAACTGCAGTGTTAGCAGAATCAGGCCTGATCTCTGTTACCACATGCAGGTATTTTTTTGTAGCGGTTCAAGCAGTTCCTGACAGCCAGATGCTCTTTTTCCCATGAGTCACACTTGGTACCCATAAATTTAGTGGCCAACATGTCCAACGAATGGTACTCTACTGAAAAGGCCTAGAGAATTCTGAGCATGTCAGATGAGAGCAAAGGGGAAGCCTCACTGACAGATTCTGCCTTAGAATACAAATCTGTAGACAGAAGCGGCACCCTGACAGATAGCTCAGGCGATGGAGTAGAGGTCCCTTTTAAGGTCAGGCGTACCTGACCCCATTCCCAGGTTGCTGAGGTGGTACAATCGCATGATGACTCTCATATGCAGCAGACTGCCAGTACTAGTGCCCCTCTAGCATTTGGTGAACTGGCAAACACTAGCGGCCTAGTACATCCTGGTCTTTCACATACCAGTCTGCAGTATCACTTGGTGAAGTGGCGAGTCCCATAAGTGCAGTGGCGAGCACAAGTAATGTCCTGCATCCACCAAGAATTTGCACACAGACCCTTAGAGCCGCTTGTGTCCTTCCAGATCCTGATTGGCAGCCCACAAATTCTGCGACACCCATACTTTCCCCATTCATTTCCCAACCTGGAATTCAGGTGGAAACAGTAAATTTAACTAATCCCCTTGCTTTTTTTTCATGGAAGATCTGTGCGCATTGATTGTGGATTAAAGTAATTTATATGAACAATAATTTATCGCCGCCAACCCATAATCAAACCTTGCCAGGCCATTTGCATGGAAACCCATTACGGATTCCAATTTTTTTTTTTTCGGGGGGGGGGGGGCTTAACCCTCATCATGGACATTACTAAAAACAATGAATTGCGGCTGTATTGGTCGACAGACCCGATTCATCATCTGCCCGGGTTCTCTTTTGGCCAGTCATAGATATGAGAATATAATGCAATTTATGCATTTCAACGATAATTCACTCTGTTGTCCTTGGGGTGACCCTGAATTTGACCAGCTCTACAAAATTTGGCCCCTCATAATCATTTTAACCACACATTTGCAGATGACTATACTCTCCAGCAAAATATATGCGTTGATGACTTCCTTGTTAATTCTTGTGTCCGCCTTCCATTCAAACAATTTCTCCCCAGCAAGCGTGCCAGATATAGGGTAAAAATATATAAATAAATATAAAATATATACAGGCTATACATGTAATTTTTGGATTTATGAGGGAAAAGATAGTCACATGGGGAGCAGTGGTAAGATAAGATACTTGGGGACACGGTGTCACCCTTTCTCCATATGGGGTACCACTTATATGAGGACAAATTTTATGCAAGCTTGCCACTATTTAGCCATTTATACAATCTTGAAATTGGCACCTGTGGCACCGTGCAATCTAATTGCCAGGGCTTCCCCCAACAGCTTGTAGATACCCTTCTTAGAAAGGGGAAAAAGCCTGCTTGAGAAATGATGAATTACTTGCAGTAAAGTGGAAGGACAAACGGGATATTTTCATCCTGTCTTCCATTCACGCAGACAGGACCATCCAAATTTCCATAACAGCTAGTGTTGTTGAGAAGTCCCTGTCACGGATCGAACGATCGCCACCCTCAACATGCGACAATCCCACGACCATGACCACCAATACGTCACGATCGCAGCGTCAGACCCCAGACCTTCTCACCAAACTTGTGACCGAAGGACTGGCCAATCTAAAACCGTGATGTGACGTGCGTAACAATGCCACACTCAGCTGTACCCTGCACAACTATTTTCCAGCTAATGGACAACAATCTATGTACCGGCAGCCTGAATGCGCTTGTTACTGGGTCAGGTTAATTACGCAACTAACCCTTCTTCACACTGCCACCACCTCCTTTTTTATCAGAGAAAGAGGAAACTCGGGGTTCAGCTATAACACTATAATGATTGAAATAATTGTCTGTATAAAACGGTCTGCAGGCCGGTTATACAGAGGTTAAAACAAACAGTAGCGTCTCTTCAAAGGCAGGGATTCGTGAATTGCGATTAAGAGCTATAAGAACAGGTCAACACTTTCAGAAGAAAGATTTATTACTAAAAGGGTCAAACAGGTGCAATAAAAATATTTTCAAAGAAGATGTAACTAAGATATATATATATATATACATAGAAAACAGTGCAGCACAGCAAAGAGATAACAGGGAGAAGTTAAAGGGTTAAGTTACTTGCCATTTAAGCCTTTGATGTAAGAAGAACAGAATGTTGCTTTGATCTCCCGCTGTTACGATGGAAAAATAGGAGAAGTCTTCAACTTAACACACTGAGGCCTGCTAGCCTGTTTTTTCAAGTCCCCCAGCAGGGGGGTGGCTCTGAGTAAATGACCAATACTCTGTTTAGGGAGGGATTGGCAGGCGGAACCTAAAATTAGAACCAGCATCTTTCATAATTCATATTCTGGCCTATAACTTCCCAGCTGCACAAGCGACAATCTCTCCGGGAGTATTTTATTATGCAGATAAGTCTAAGGATCATGTAGATATGAATTATGAAATTGTACGTTACACGGTGTACGAGTTCTATGTTTTGGCTCCCCTGATGATCTGAGGTGGACAAGTGACCCATCAAAATGTTCGTCGACACATTGGCCATCTGACGAGGTACCCGGTTTTTATGTAAGTCTTCCAGATTTCAAGATATGAAATATAGGGGAAAAACTGATTTTACCAGAAGTTATCTGATCCTGCCACCTACGCTGAGCTAGGTTTTATGAGGTTACAATTCTTTCTATTCCTGGGAAAGCTGCCTTATCTCTGTTACGAGGTGAGAGATTACACAGGTTCTTGGGCAGAGAGGCTCTGTCTCTCTGGGGGACTTTTGTAGCTCTGGGCCCCTTGCTGCTCTAGCCTGCCAGTGACCCACAACCAGATGTTGCTGTGGCTGAACAGAGAGGAAAGTGGGGAGAATGCAGGAAAATATATTTCAGGAAGGTTAGTCCCTTCGCCAAGATGGAGGTTGAAACCAAAACCACATCCATCTCTTAAGCGCGTTTTTGCGACAGTCCCTATAACCTTAACATGGGAGGAGTGGACTTCAACGACCAGATGATAAAGCCGTACTAAGTCACTTTATTGTACTAGTGTCTGCTTTTCAGGAAACTGTTTATTTATTTCAATTGGCCCTATATAACGCTTTTGTGCTTTACAAAGCAACTGGTCAAAGTTGATCCGTCCTAAAATTCCAGGAAGAGATCATCACGGCCCTTTTGTATCCAGAAGGTGCTGTGGCCCATACTCCTAACACAGTGAGCCGGCTGCATGAGAGACATTTTCTCGATGCCATTGCTGGTATCCCAACCCAAAAAGGCACCCCAAAAAAGATGTCATGTCTGTAGTAGACGTAGAATTAGTTGTGACACCCGCTTTTTTTGTCCCTCCTTTCCTGGCCAACCTGGTCTCTGCCTCATGGACTGCTTCTGTCACTACCATACACTAGTGTACTATTAGTATAGGGTGCAGCATGGCAAAGTGTAGGGCACATATATGCTGTGGCAGTGCGGTGTCCTGCCACGGTCAAAGTAAAGCTGAAAACCCTGGATTCTCAACCAGGCAGGTTGAGGGGCTCCAGAGAGTTTATGTATTGCAGAGGAAACTGGCTTTTTGGTTTCCTCATTTATTCATTAAGTTTGTTTTGGGATCTGGAGCCTGGAGATTTCAAAGAGATCTGGGAGGGATGAAATCTCCAATCCGGGGTCCGTGTTTTGAGAACCCCCAGCACACTGATTGCACAGGTGTGTGCAGGCCTTTTTGTGGAGGCCAGGCCATGATTCTGGGCTCCACCCCCGGCAGACAGGAGTCAGGAGGGCTCCACCCCGGCAGACGGGAGGTCTCTGCCTTGGAGTCAGGTGGAAGCCAGGCTAGCTGTGTGCTAGTGGCCATAATTTGGGAAGAGTCTGCAGGAGACAGACAATGAACTGTGTACAAGCCAGGAGGCTGAATCTTTGTTGGTATTGCTTGATGGTGGATACCCCTGCGTGGGAAGCATTTGTGTTTCTGGAACTTTTTCTTTTTAATAAAAGTGGGCAAAAAAGCCCTTAAAGAAGCGAGTTGCCGTGTGCTTTGAAGAAGCTCTACCACTAGAAGCGAGTTCCCACAATGCACAGAGTCTCGAAAGATGTTAGGTAGTCAGGAAACTGGCTATCACATTTTGAAAGACCCTATCATCTAGTTAAAATTAAAAAAAAACAAGTTTAAAAGAGTTAAAAAAAATAAAAAGTAAAAAAAAACCCTTAAAAAAAAAAAAAAACATAATTAAAATGAATATTCTTCCTCAGATACTTTATTTCATGAATGCTCTCCTGATTAGGCTTCCATCAACCTTTTTTAAGAAACTACCATAGGCTCAAAGAGCCTTTGTGTGGTCCAATAAAAAAACACGTATTCGATTTCAACTCATCACGTGCACCAAGAGTTCTGGAGGTATGGGGTTACCAGACTTTAAAAAGTATTAACTACGCTACTCACTTTACCAGAATTATAGATTGGAATTGTCATGCCAAGGGTTTCCCTGGAAAGTTCTTACATTTTAGATCCTTTAATATTTTCATGGTTGCTGTCAGTCTGCTTATACAAAGCATTTGTTAGCACACCCCTTAATTGGCACAGCGTTAGATTGATTTCATGACTTTGGGTTTTCCTAGTTCTCCGGGTCCTCTCACTCCTATTGCTGGTAGAGTTCCCCCCTGGGTTTGAGACTGGGGTGATTCCAATGCATGAGATAGACTTATCTCTGCTGGTGGCTCATTGCCTCAAACGTGGGGGAGTTAAGTCCAAAGGAGAGCTCCAGGAGCTATGTGGTAAGGTGTCGATCCCATACTGGACTTCTTTTCTTTTTTTTTTTTAATAACTTTATTTTATTGAAAATTTAACATGGGTAACAAACATTACATCAAACAGAGTATATTGGTTTTGGACATGAGCATAGACAGTGGGGGGTGAGAGGGTATGACCTCCACTACCTTCCATGGACCATACACAGGAAGACTATACATGTTCCAAATATTTTGCTATATTAGCACACATATAATAGTTAATAATATTCTTGCCCTGAACAATGTAGATTCACTATTGGATTGGGTCATCCCCGTGTAGGGGAAAAGCCAATCCCAGTGTCCTATCAGACATACTGTGCAGAAATAAGGGAGAGAAAAGGGAAGATAAGTTAGGCTAGAAAGCGAAGGATGAGGCACTTGCGTGTTAAGGAGAGATGCGGGGAAAGGCACAGTAGATACCTGTGTGTACAAAGTGATGTTCTTAGTGGCGATACTGTACCGTAATGGTAGCAGATAATGACTCTCTATTGGGCTTTGACCAAGAGAAGACCTCAAGCATGATGAAAAATGCGTAAAGGAGGGGGAATGGGTTAATTGTAATTGGTGTGATCTAGTATCATTAAGCCAAATTTGCCAGTGGCGGAAAAATTTCGGTAGAGACTGATGAGCTTTTGCAAAGAGAAATTCCATCAGACAATTTTTGTTCAAGTTGGTTATAACTGAATGTAGTGAGGGGGTTTTGAGGCTTTACCGAATTTCTGCTATAGAGAGATGTGCTGCAATGAGAATATGTGTAAGAACAGGGTGGATTACTGATGGCCATTTCTGAAGGCGAAGGCTAAAGAGGGCCAGCTCAGGGTTAAGGTCAGTATTGATCTTGGTCAAACCCTGAATACATTCAGATACATCTTTCCAGAAGATACATACAGGCGGGCATGACCACCTCATGTGTAGGAGAGATCCCTCAAGACCGCAGTTCCTCCAGCATTCCGAGGTTGAATTGGGGTAGATGACTGCACGTTTTCTCAGTGTAAAGTACCATCTGTGGTAAATTTTCATGACAGATTCCCAGTGGGAGGTATTTCTAGAGAAAAAAGAGGGTGTACAGAGAGCGTGGTAGAACATGGAGGTAGGAACCTCAATTTGTAAAGTTGTTTCCCAATATACTATAGCTGGAGCTTTAGAATTGGAATCTGGTTTTATGAGAGCACCATAGATTGTGGATATTCCTTTCTGTGCGGGTTTAGTGGAGTTGTAGAACATTAGGAGATCTCTCCTCATGGTAGACGTTGCAATGGGAGCTTTAGAGAGGATGTGTTGTATGCGTAAGTATATGTAGAAGTCTTTATTACTCAATTGGAATTTGTCAGAGATCTGTTGAAAGGATAAGAGGCCTTGGTTTGAGAAGAGGGTTCCAATGTGTTTCATATCTGCAGCAACCCAGTGGTGGAGAGTTAAGTCCAGGGAGAGTAGTTGTAGCGATAATAATGGTGTATTGCGTAGAGCTTTGGGGTGTAGGCCTTTTGAGGATTGTAAGAAGGAGATCCAGGAGTTGGTGAGCAATGGAGAAAAGCCTGCATTTTTGCTCACAAATGCTCCATCAGCACTAGGACTCAAGAAACCTTTTACAAATTGTTAAAAAGACGGTACGCTACACCGGATAGGTTAAAAAGGTGGTTTCCCCAGACGACAGGATTATGTTGGTGTTGTGAATTAGCCAAGTCTCCCTGTTACATATTTGGTGGCAATGCCCAAGGCTTATGCCATTTTGTGGGACAAAGTTTGCGGTTGACATACTCTATTACTGAGACTGTATTACCGTTAGCCCCCGAATGTTACCTCCTCCATATCTCTGAGTGCTCTTTGAAGTCGTACAGGCAATTTCCTAATCCCCAGGCATTGGAAGATCACTCATGCCCCCTCGATTCAAGACTGGATAAGAGAGGTTAACGTCATTCAGGAGTTGGAAAGGACATTGACTATGACCGAAGACATGGTTTCCAGATTCCATAAACTATGGTGCAATTGGTATGCTTTCACTTTCTCAGAAACATATAGAGGGCTGATGGGCGATTAACACTTTTCTACTTTTCGATGTGTGTATCATGCTGGTGGATACTTGCAGAATTAGATCTGTTCTTACGACTGCTGTTCTCTTTCTTTAATAAAAGACCACATAGATGAGTTCTTGCTGGAAAAAAATATTTTAAGCAACAGACAGCATGGATTCATGAAAGACAGAAGGGACCAGATTTACTAAGAATTGAGTCTACCAGCAGACGCTGAACATTCAGGCAGACTCAATTCAATCAATCAATCAATCAATCAATCAATCAAGATCTGTCAGTCTTCAGAAAGGCTTCCAGCAAGCTGATTAGAAAGAGTTTACTTTCTAGACTCTTCCTGTTCGTAAATACGAAATGACTTTGGTCACATTTCTAGATGCAATGCCGGATATGTTCGCTAGGTAACGCACAACCGCAGGCTTTGTCCTGTTGGCGTTTATTTGTTCGCATATGAGAATAGTTATTTAAAATAAAAAGCACACCTATATTAAAGTTTTTTTAAATATTTTTTTTTGTTGCTGTTTCTCCAAAAATGATAGGCCAAATAATGCATTTCCTAATGAATGTCATACATTCTATTTTCAAATGTCAAACATATTCACACTTATATCTCAAATAATTTGAATGTCTAGTTCTGATTTCCCAATATAATTATATATCGTTATTCTCTTTAATCATGTAACTATTCTACATTCCAGCTCAAACTCTGTCTCCTACAGTGGCTTAGTGGTTAGTACTCAGAATTTACAGCACTTGGGTTATGGGTTCTAATCCCAGTCATTGCTGCACCTGTCTGGAGTTTGCATTCTTTTTCTGCACGGGTGTGTTTCTGCCAACACTCCAAAGACATGCTGTTAGGTTAATTGGGCCTAGTATATGTCTGAGTTTCTGGCTTTAGATGGTAAGCTCCTTGACATTTGTGAATGCCCAAAATATGTAGATCAATTTCCAGGGTTCTGTCAATGCCAGGAATATTGATCAATCAATTAAGATTTTGGCTACTGACTAGAAAGTGGAAAGGGAGTGAAACTTACCTGTGTCCTGTTCTTCTGACAAGTTTGAAACTTTAATTTTTCCTGCTGTTTACATTTAATTGCAACTTTATTTTTCTTCTCTTAAACCTCTCTCCTTATACAATTTGACCCCCCCCCCCCCATCATCATCTGTTCCATCTGCAAATCTATGTATCACCGCCCCATTTTTTTATTTTACTATTTATTTACTGATCAAGTTAATGTGTCTCATTTCCTATCACCTCCAGCTCAGATCTCACATTATTATATGATTCTTGATTGTATCTCACCACTAATCTAAATGAATTCACAATTCCTGGTCAGTCCTGTTCCCTGACCTATAATGACCTTTAGGGCCAGTTCACACTACATGTGTTTCAGTTTCTTTTTTCAGCATCTGCATTGTTTATGCACAGAACTTTTCTGGAAAGCAATAAAACACACATGTCCCTAGTTAAACTGAAGAAAATGAAAGGGGAAAAAAATAACTTTAATGGATACAAAAATGCACTGGAACGTGTCAAAAACACATCCAAAATGCACTGGAACACTCTAAACATGCATCCAAAAAGGGCTTGCAAAAACGCATCTGGAACACTTCTAGACTGTTTCTATAGTGTGAACTGGCCCTTAGGACTTGTTCACACCATTTGTGGTGCAGAAACGCATGCAAGAGCACACATTTTCCTGCACAGCAAAGAAATGCAATTCTCTTTGCAGATGTGTGCAGGTACCATGATGCAAACTTAATTGCACCTCCACACGTCTAGTAAACACAGGCACATTCACAGCCACCAAAACGCATGGCACCACACTACTGTGCGGTTAGGTGCAACACACTTTTAAAATAATATGCCTGCAGTATTTTTGCATGTTCCCACACGTTAGGCAGTCCATTGAAATTAAAAAAAAGTCAAAAATGCCACATTCACACAGGTCCTCTGGCCTGTACAGCATGAAAGAGTCGGTTGTTCATGTGGCTGGAGGCACCTGTTACATTATGGGGACACAGCAGCTGTATGAACACAGGTTTTAATCTGACAGGTGTGCAGGCGTGGGGAAGTGGCCCTGAATGCTCACTGTCTGTGTTCAGGGCTGTACACCTGCACCCATATGCTTGTCAAATTATGACCTGTGGCATTTCCATAGTGTAACATAGGTTGCCTAGAATCGGCATCAGCCACAAAAACAAACCACTGATTCACACTCTACAGGCCACAGCACCCATGTGAATAAGCCCCAAGACCTCAATTACACACACAGCTTTATTTATGAACTCAGTACAGTTTTATCACTTAGATTTAAAAGGAATTTGGTTGGGATTGTGTCCATTAATAATGTTTTTAGTGTATTTTTACCATAAATATAATGTTGATATTTTTGCTGGTGATGTGGAGCCTGTCAGGTAGGCTGTACGGGGACCCGTGATATCTAACAGTGGCCCTGGGTGTATGCTTGTGTCTGTGCCACCTGTATAGTTAGAAAGAACAATATCTTCTTCTATGGAATACTTTGAACCTCTGCTATGTACCTCAATGTATCTAGGAATAGGACATGTTTTCAAATGAAAATACAACAATTATTAGTAATGTTTCCCCGGAAACAAGCATGAAGTAACCCCTTAGTATAATAAAGCAGCCCAAATTGTCATGTTCTCCAATGTACCCAATTATGCATAGACCAGATCTCTGTGCCCAGATAGGACCTCCCAGTGGCTATTCTATGGACAAGCTACACTTTTCTGTATGCCTGATCTATGTTGAGCTGCAATAGTCAATACGCTGCAATGGCCAGAAATATTTGGACCCAAACCACATGAGCTCAGGTATTCAAACATGAATGTTCCTTCATAGCAAATCTCCATGATGTACTATATGGGCCTGGCCCACTCTAAATGAATCCATTGTTCCGGTAGCTCCTTCTCTTACAGACTTTAGCTATATGTGGAGGAAATTGCTCTGACTTTTCATCACATTGCATATTAACTGGCCATCTTAAGTCTAGGAAATAGAATCAAGAGGATATAACACTTTTTTAAGGAACCAAAAAATAGTCTTTATTCGACAAAACAAAAAGAAAGGCAAATACATGGCCTGATGGTAAGATATGGCTGCCAGCTCCCAATTTATGTTCAAAACAAAAACTGGCTCCACTGTTTGCCAGCACACGGCTCAAACATATCTGGAAAATATGGGTCTCCGATATCAGGTGAAAGTTTGTTCAGGAATGAGAAGCAATTGCACACCCCCATAAGCAGCATAAAGCAAAGGGATGGTCAAGTTGCTGTGTTGCTTCCAAACCACCTCTGGCATGCCAGGGTGTTTATGCAGGTCCTTGCTGCCAGTTCTTTCCTGGTGCCACAAAATATCCACTGGCCACAAATTGAGGTGAGTGGAAGACATGAAGGTGGCTTTTTTGAAGCTTGACCCTCCAGCAGGACCACTCCTGTAAAATGAGATCAAACGATCATTGACATTTCATCATGACAATCCCTTCTTAGTGCAGGCTAGCTAGAGTATTTTTATTTTTTATTTTTAACCATTTCAGGAGTTGAAGTAAACATTCTTGGAGCATTTACTGTGTTTGGAAAGGCACAAGGTCCCCCCTCCCCCAGGCACACTAATGCTTACTTGAAGTGGATCCCCATCCTGATTTCATGATGTGCTTGAAGAGCTTTCCTCTCTGGGATCCGTGGCTCATGAATGAGTCTTTTTGGGCTCACACCAGAACAAGGTGCTTGTTCTGGGGGCGCTGGATAGGAAAGAGGGGCCAAGGAATGCTGGCGGGGGGAACAACTAAATTAATGATCCGGGCTGCTCTGTGGCAAACTACTTTGCAGAGCAGGTATCGTGGGACGCTAATGCTAGATGAAGTCGCCGGAGACACTAATACAGTGATCAGTAAAAAAATCTGTACACTGTACTAAAGATACTGACAGGGGAGTGAAGGGGTTAACAGGGGGAGATCAGGGGGATAAATGTGACCTAGCTGTGCTTTTACTGTAAAAGTGTAATGCTTTTGACCCACGTGGATCTGCTTTCTTCTCTCTCTGGAATGGAATGTACCCAGGGAGAGAAGATTGCATCATTTCCTGTACCTGTGTAAGTGTAACCAAAGGTACAGGAAGATCACTGATAGGTCAGGGAGCAATCAGCAAATCCATGAACATCACTGGCCATAATCTGCTGATTGATTGGTGGGGCACGGAACCACGGCACCCCTGGGTCGGCAGGCGCGCGCGTCCATGGCCTGCGATCAAGGCGGGAGCACAAGTCATGTATATATGCATATGATTGTGTGCAGGGAGCCCGCCCTGTAGTAGTAATTCTGCTATAGGGCGGAGCTGAACCGGTTTTTAAAGTCCTGCGGCGTGTGTCTTCCCCCATGTCAATTATTATCAAATTATGTTGTTACAAAATCTAAAATAACTGACTTTTTTTAATTTTTTTTTTTAATTTAAAAGTTAAAATGTTATAATTATTTTATTATACCATATTATACATTTTAATTATAATGACAATTATACATTAATAATAGGAAATGTTTTCAGTGTGAGACTCTGGGGAAATGACATCTTATTCCGGGGACTGATCTTATCCGCCTTCCTTTAGTTGTGATGAGTTTCTCCTGAAGATCAGAGATCGTTCAATATATACCGAACAACGATCCTCCCGACTGAGGGAACAGATCTCATCACCTCCTTCACACTCCACGTAGAAAAAAAGATGTTTTACTGTCTGAAGAAAACGTCTATAACTGTCATTGGCTCAACTGTCTAATTGCTTTATTCAAATCTCCCGCCGGAATTCTATGTGATGTCACAGACTATCCGCCCTCTTACCGCCAAATCCGATACAGAGAACCGACCGCATCCATTTACCGTTTTATCTGGGAAGATCGATCAACCCTTCCATTCATTCCAGGCTCTGCGATCAGCCAAACATCATTATACGGACATTGCAAATATTCATATAAAGAACGTTTATTAAGATTTATGTTTTCCCTCCAATCCCTCAGAATACAAAACCCGACAAGATCTAGTTATTAGTCTGTTGATTTAGTTGTAGAGAAGAAATCAATGAAAAGTCTACAGAACAAGAAAACACTTCCTGCACTAGAAACATCGACACCGAGATCTCCGGATACATTTCTATGGACTTCTCGTAAGACAAACATTACTGGCTGATGGAGACAACGCCCACATCTGTGATTGGCTCAGATTTCAAATCGCTGTCATCACATTCTGCCCGCCGGACAAATATTCCGCCCGATTATACCGCCAAATCCGACCTGAGAACTGATCAGATGAGACATTTATCCGAGAAGTATTATCATCGCTTTCATCCCAAGTAGATGTATTGATGAGTCTGGAGATGGATTTCCATATTTACCGAATCATGTAACACATTGTGAATACAAGTATTGTAGATTCCATGATCACATCTGTATACGATCATGTCACTGACCGATATTTATGTGTCCCTCCTGCAGACATGTAGCAGTTACAGATCCCCCCCCCCCCATATCACATCCAGAATATTCATAAAAACAAATGTGAAATGACTGGTAGAAATAAGGAGACTGCCAGAGAAATACGGACAATGTATCCAGAGAGAACATATGACATGTCTGAGGAACCAAATCGGTTTCCTCCTCCAAATCAGTCACTAAAAATCATCCAAATGTTTACAAGGGTCCAAATAAATGAAATTCTCTGCAGAGAAATGAATCGCTGTAACCCCGCCCCTTTCCATCAGTCTCCCTTCAGGTCCGCTCTGAATTACAAAGAGAAACGTGGGGCATCGGTATAAATGTTTGTGTTGTTTATTTCCAAGTCATATTTCTCAATATTAAATTGCTGCTAACAATAGTAACTGGTGATGATGGTTTGTGTTCTGAAATGTGAAAGATGAATGTTTCTGTGTAATCTCCGAGGAAGAAATAGAAAACCATTGAGAAGAATGAAGAGATTTGTCTCCTGGAGATGGATTTATATATTTGAAAACCGCAGAATGTGTATAATGGTTACAAATGACTCCAATTGTATTGTGTGTAAAGAATGGGTGTGACTCCGCCTCTTCCCAGGAAGGTTCCCATCAGGTCCGCACAGGCTCTATAAAAGGAAGGCGGGCCCAGCCCAGAGCTCAGTCGGTGTTTGCAGCAGAGAAGAATCGTCATGTCTGGTCGCGGTAAAGGAGGGAAGGGTCTGGGGAAAGGCGGCGCCAAGCGCCACAGGAAGGTGCTCCGGGACAACATCCAGGGCATCACCAAACCCGCCATCCGACGTTTGGCCCGCAGAGGGGGAGTCAAGCGCATCTCCGGCCTCATCTATGAGGAGACCCGCGGAGTGCTGAAAGTCTTCCTGGAGAATGTCATCCGCGATGCCGTCACCTACACCGAGCACGCCAAGAGGAAGACCGTCACCGCCATGGATGTCGTCTATGCTCTCAAACGGCAGGGACGCACCCTCTACGGATTCGGGGGATAAATCCTCATAACCCCCCCCCCCCCCCCCCTTCATCGTCACAAAGGCCCTTCTCAGGGCCGCCCACCTTCTCATACAAAGGGCTATTGATTGATGATCTCCAGAGTTCTATCTGCTCTTCCTGGGGGGTGAAGGATTGCCGCTCATTCCAATAATAGGGGATGATGGAACTATCCGTAAGTCGTTCTATATAACAGGATGACGTCATGGATAGATATAGTTCAGCAATTCCACCAATGAATCTGTCCAATCACCTGATTGCATGGTGTGTGATCAGTAATCGGGATGGATCTGGTTCGGAATGCCATTTTGCATTATAACGTCTGAATGACAAACATGTCGGTGATCGCAATGCGCATATAACGATTGTGGCCAATCAGCCTCCAATAATGAAAGGGTTAATGGATGCTCATACAAAGAGAAACCGATTTGATTCTTCAGATATGTAATATTTCCTCTATCGATTCATTGTACATATTTATCTGGCAGTGTCATGATTACCTACTTTTACAAGATATTTCAATATTCTGGATGTGATATGGGGGGGGGGGGGTGTCTGAAATTAAGGACATGATCGTATACAGATCTGATATAGAATTGTACAAAACTTTATTATCATATAGAAAGGTAGAGATCTATGACATGAATGTCACTCATGTTCTGTATGTTGCAGGGGGGGATCCTGGATTCTGAGAAGACAATATATGAAAGTAATCATCAGAATCCATTTCTAGTCATTGTTTATTAGTCCGCAAACACATTGGATATAGAGGATCCTGGGGACAGAGATAACAGAACAAGGATTGACATGACTCAGTAATCACCGACATCCATCTGTAGACATCCCTGACTAATCAATACAACTGTCTGGAATTAAAGCGGCGATATTTCTCGGATAAATGTCTCATCTGATGATCTTTGTTCTCCGGCTCGGATTTGGCGGTATAATAGGGCGGAATATTTCTCTGGAACGATGTATACAATTCCGGCGGGAGAATTTGAAATCTGAGCCAATCACAGCTGTGGGCGTTGTCTCCATCAGCCAGTAATGCATTTCTTACGAGAAGTAAAAAACAAGTATTCGGAGATCTCTATTCCTAGTGCAGGAATTTCTACATCTTGTCGGGTTTTCAGTACAAATAAAACATTTCACATGAATATCTGCAATGCTCGGAATGAATGGAAGGATTGATCGATCTTCCCGGAAGTAACGGTCCATAGAACTCCGGCGGGAAATTGGAATGTATTAGACAATTGAAGAAATGACCGTTTATTATTCAAATAAGACAAAAAACAATGTAGAGAGGAAATGATCTGATCAGGAAATGTGATAATCTCACTGAAATCCTTCTCTATTTTTACCTTTTAGAATTCGGATGTGTAAACCGGTTATCAGCTACAAATAACCCGCCCAATCCCGGGGCGCCGAGATATCACTTTCTCCCAGAAAGTTGAACATAGAAATCCTTCCCGGCGTCCAAACGTCTTCCTATGGAGAAGCAGAGATGACACCCGGATGTAGAGGAGACTTACTGTCCGGACGGCGGGAAGGATTTCCACCTTTTCGAATTGTCATTACAAACACGTGACAGCTTCCATCCCAGAACGTCCTTTACTAATCCGAGATCTACAGAGCAGGACGGAGGGAAGAAGTCGCCGACTTTCCTCCTCCCCCATATCACAATTTAAGGAAGGCGGATAAGATCAGTCCCTGGAATAAGATGTCATCTCCCAGAGTCTCACACTGAAAGCATTTTCTATTACTCTTTATAACTATCCCCTCCTCCTAGATTGTAAACTCCAAAGATCAGGGCCCTCAATCCCGTTTTGCATTGTATTGGTATTGTTCTGTCACATGTTCTGTCCCCCTCTGTAATGTACAGCGCTGAGCGAACCATTGGCGCTTTATAAATACTGTATAATAATACAATTAATTACTTTACATCTTGTGACAATGTAAGCAAAATGATCTCCGACTTCTCCTCCCCGAAACTCCATCCCACAGAAGCGGGAGATAGAGAGGAGTGTGGGATTGGTGTCCATAGAAGCCGTATGTCCGCCCTTTGTATGGAGATGTGGGGGGCTCTGAGAAGAGCCGTTGTGTTGGCGGATAGAAGGGAATCCTGTGGGGGGATTACTTGCTCTTGGCGGCCTTGTGGCTCTCGGTCTTCTTGGGCAGCAGCACGGCCTGGATGTTGGGCAGGACTCCTCCCTGGGCGATGGTGACGCCGCCCATCAGCTTGTTGAGCTCCTCGTCGTTGCGGACAGCCAGCTGGAGGTGTCGGGGGATGATGCGGGTCTTCTTGTTGTCTCGGGCGGCGTTGCCGGCCAGCTCCAGGATCTCAGCCGTCAGATACTCCAGGACGGCGGCCAGATAGACGGGAGCTCCGGCCCCGACCCGCTGGGCATAGTTGCCTTTGCGGAGCAGACGGTGAACACGACCGACGGGGAACTGCAGACCAGCTCGCGACGATCGGGTCTTGGCCTTAGCCCGAGTCTTGCCTCCTTGTTTGCCGCGACCAGACATGATTGGATGACTGACGAATCACACACAGATAGGCCCCAGCAGCCGCTTCCTCTCCTTTATACACTTCATGCTCTGACGTCACACGCTGGGATTGGTTGCTTTTGAATTCAGCCAATAGCGGTCAGACTTGTTTCTACACCAATCTGTACACGAGGATAGACAGCATGACGTCACTTTCCATCACATGTCGGCGTCCTCCAATAGGAAATGTGAGGCAGTACGAAGCTCCTTTGCATAGGCCGCCTATAAAAGCAGCAAAAGGCATGATCAGGATTCACAGTGGTGAATCCTGATCATGCCTGAACCAGCCAAGTCTGCGCCGGCGCCCAAGAAGGGCTCCAAGAAAGCCGTGACTAAGAGCCAGAAGAAGGACGGCAAGAAGCGGAGGAAGACTAGGAAGGAGAGTTATGCCATCTACGTGTACAAGGTGCTCAAGCAGGTCCACCCCGACACCGGCATCTCGTCCAAGGCCATGAGCATCATGAACTCCTTCGTCAATGACATCTTCGAGCGCATCGCCGGCGAAGCTTCCCGCCTGGCTCATTACAACAAGCGCTCCACCATCACCTCCCGGGAGATCCAGACCGCCGTCCGCCTCCTCCTGCCCGGAGAGCTGGCCAAGCACGCCGTCTCCGAGGGCACCAAGGCCGTCACCAAGTACACCAGCGCCAAGTAATCCCCCCGCCCCCCGGGGCCCCATCATCCCAACAAGGACACAAAGGCTCTTCTAAGAGCCGCCCACCATTCCAATCACTGAGCTGTCATCACATTGTATTGCCGCTAGAGGTCCCCCACACGTCACACTTACACTGGACATTCGTTCTAGGGACGGACTAACCTGCACATTGGGGGGATGGGAGGATTGGCTGCAATGCTCAACACTCCCATTAGGTGTCACTATATTACACACATAGACGGGAAGGATTTTCTTGTTTCTCTTTTCTGCTCTGCTTGATACATTGTTACACGTAGTAGAGGCGAATGTTTAACTCTTCACTGACTGATATATGTGTGGCTGTAACATGGCATCATAGGAAATTATACAGAAATCATGGAAACATTACTCCATATATTACTAGGATAGATTTACTGATTTCATATAGTACGAGATGTAGAAAACACTACATTTCAACAGTTTTATTAAACTTTGTAAAAAAAAAAAAAAATTTGCATTTCTGATAATGTGGTTATGCTGGATCTGCTTGGGGATTATGGGAGGAATATAAAGGTTACATTACATTTCACCTTTTTAAATATATAGGTAACATTGCTTTTAGATCTGGGATTATGGGGGAATATCATGGTAAATCAACATGTTTTGGATAAGTAAATGCATATAATTATTTTTCTACATGAGAATTATGGGTGCATTTTTGTGGATACACATGCCAAGGATCATTTTTAATTTATTTCTGAAAAGACTATGGATATTGTTATTTTTCAAAATGGGGATTATGTGTGAAATGTCAGGGTTAAACATGCCTAGGGACATATTTGACCCCATTCTGATGTAAGAATAGCATTTTTTCAACATCGGGATGATGGGTGGATGATTGCAGATACACATGTCAAGGACCATATTTGAATTGTTTCTTAAAAGAATATGGGTATAGTTATTTTATGTGGGAATTATGGGTGGAATATCATGGTTAAACACGCCTAGGAACACATTTGACCCCATTCTGATAAGAATATGAGAATAGATTTTTTTCAACATGGGGAGTATCAGTGGAATATTGTTTTTTAACATGCCTAGGTACACATTTGACCTCTTTCTGATCACAAATATGAGAATAGTTATTTTTCTACATGGAGATTATGGTGGATACACATACAAAAGCACCATGTTTGACCTATTTCTGAAAAGGTTATGAGCATAAATATTTTTCTATATGAGGATTATGGGTGGAATATCATGGTAAACATGCCAGAACACATTTGTAAAAGGGATAACAGGGAGTTCCAAATGGGCAGGGGTAGGTAGTCCAGTAGGCACTAAGGGCAAGCTGTGTAGGAGCGAAGTATAACTCTGCAGAAGGGAAAGCAAGAAACACAGAACCTCTAAGTGTGAACTGTGAAGATACTTAATAGAAAGAAAAGCAGTAACTTACATCTTAGAATTTAAAAACAGGCTCATGGCTAAGAGGGTGAGACGTCTATAGCCAGATGTTGTGTGATTCCACCCATAATCTCCATATAGAAAAATAACTATACCCATATTATTAGTAGAAACATGTCAAATATGGGTGTTGACATGTGTATCTGCAACCATCCACCCATAATCCCCATGTAGAAAAATAATTATTCACAATTTTTGTTTTATATCACAAACTGGGTGGAATATTATGGCTATAAATGCCTAGGAGTACATTTGAGACCTTTCTGACAAGAATAGAATATATTTTGTTTTCTACATGGGGATTAAGGGTGAAATATTTTATTTATTTATTTTTTTATCAAATTTTTATTCATAGAATACAGAACATATAAACATCATTGAACTTTGCTTGTTATGAAGTCAAGTAGTACACAGTAACAGATGTTGGCTTCTTGAGAAACTCAATAGTACAATCAGATCAATGTTCTACATGAGGAATTCACAGATTTAAACGTTTATAAATGGCAAGTACAAACATCAAATGTGACATAATAAAGCGCATGAATAGAAGAAGGAGATTTAGTAGAGAAAAAAAGAGAACAGCAGTCATAAGAACAGATCTAATTCCACAAGTGTAGTCAAGTATCCACCAGCATGATACGCACATCAAAAAGTAGAAAAGTGTTAATCACCCATTGACCCCCTCTTTAAACTATCCGGTGTACCATAACATCTTATTAACAATTTATAGGAGGTTTCTTGAGTCTTAGTGCTGATGGAGTATTTGCGAGAAAAAATGCAGGCTTTTCTTCATTGGAACATATTTATCTGCCATCCTGGAGGAGTTGGACTGCCTGTGCAACCTCTGTAGGGTCCAGGTATTGCTTCATGCCATGTCCTCATGTCAATAGTGACACTGACCCGAGCCAAATGCAAAATTAGTGACAAAACAAAAGATGGCAGTCGCCTCCACCTATAAAACCATTTATGTTTTGGGGGTCGTCTCATTGTTGTCCATCTAGTGCACCTGTTAGTTTTATTATCACAAAAGCAGATGAAACTGATTAACAATCCCCTTGGCTACTTAACAGACAGGATCAATATCCCAGGAGTTTAAATGACTGGAGGCTATACTCTGATTTAAAAAGTGTTCCTTGTTTTGAGCAGTGTATATGATTATACACGCACACACTATATTGCCGAAAGTATTGGAACACCCCTCCAAATCATTGGATTCAATCACCTCCATGGCCACAGGTGTATAAAATCAAACACCTAGGCATGCAGACTGCTTCTACAAACATTTGTGAATTATTATTATACAGGATTTATATAGAGCAGACAGTTTCCTTAGCACTTTAAAATATAAAGGGAGACAATACAGCAATGTGACAGTTCAATACATTAGGGTTAGCAGGGCCCTGCTCCTTAGAGCTTACAATCTAAGAGATTTGTGAAAGAATGGGTCGCTCTCAGGAGCTCAGTGACTCCAAGCGTGGTCCCGTGATAGGTGGCCACCTGTGCAATAAGTCCATCCGTGACATTTCCTGGCTACTAAATATTCCACGCTCAACTGCTAGCCGTATTATAACAAAGTGGAAGCAACTGGGAACAACAGCAACTCAGCCACCAAGTGATAGGCCACATCACATGACAGAGCGGGGTCAGCGCATGCTGAAGAGCACAGTGGACAAAAGTCACCAACTGTCTGCAGAGTCAATAGCTAAAGATCTCCAAACTTGGTGTGGCCTTCAGATTAGCACAACAACATGAATAGAGAGCTTCATGGAATGGGTTTCCATGGCCGAGCAGCTGCATCCAAGCCTTACATCACCAAGTGCAATGCAAAGCATCAGATGCAGTGGTGTAAAGAACTGGACTCTAGAGCAGTGGAGACCTATTCTCTGGAGTGACCAATCATGCTTCTCTGTCTGGTAATCTGATAGATGTGTCTGGGTTTGGAAATTTCCAGGAGAACAGTACTTGCCTGACTGCATTGTGCCAAGAGTAAAGTTTGGTGGAGGGGGGATTATGGTGTCGGATTGTTTTTCAGGGGTTGGGCTTGGCCTCCTAGTTCCAGTGAAGGGAACTTTTAAGGTGTCATCATACCAAGACGTTTTGGAAAATTTCATGCTCCCAAGTTTGTGGGAACAGTTTGCCAGGGGAAGATAGCCCCTTCCTGTTCCAACATGACTGCGCACCAGTGCACAAATCAAAGTCCAAAAAACATGGATGAGCGAGTTTGGGGTGGAGGAACTTGACTGGCCTGCACAGAGTCCCGACCTCAACCCGATAGAAAACCTTTGGGATGAATTAGAGCGGAGACTGTGATCCAGGCCTCCTCCCCCGACATCAGCGCCTGACCTGACAAATGTGCTTCTGTAAGAATGGTCCAACCTTCCCATAGACACCCTCCTAAACCTTGTGGACGGCCTTCCCAGAAGAGTTGAAGCTGTTATAGCTGCAAAGGGGCCAACTCAATATTAAACCCTACGGACTAAGACTGGGGGGCCATAAACGTTCATGTGTGTGTAAAGGCCGGCCGACCAATACTTTTGGCAATATAGTGTAAATTTATGTATCTATCTTTTTTTCCCTCTCTCTTTTTCATTTGAGCATTCAGTGAATTTCAGGTGCATCAGATTAATACACAGAATGGAAAGTGGAGGTTACAAATTGTAATAAGGTCATCATGAATGGGGGGTGCATTGGACCAATTTATTTCCCTCCCCTTTTACTTTACGTCATCTACTTTACTGAATTATGGACAGAAATAGTCCTCTCTCGGAGATTGCAATTCTTACATTGATAAGAGGTTTGAATATATAATTATAAACATCTTTCTTATCAATGTTTTCCCATCTGGCAGTAAGGAGCTCCCAGAGAGATCGGGATATTCTGCTAACAAAGATAACCTGCAGATCTTGGCGGGAATTAAAAAAAAAACATTCTGAAAATATAAGACACATAAATAAAATAATGTTTGTTACAAATAAACTCCTAACTGTGAAATGAATGGGATGAATTGCTGCAGACTAGATGTCCGCCTCCTCACATCCTCAGCGATAGATTGTCATTGTGCCATCAAAGTCCACACTGTCCTCGCCGGGATCGGATTGTCCTTGGAAGTGGGATTCGGAGAGAAAAGCCAGAAATCACATTGTATCTCCTCCCAGATCCGCACACAAGTCATGTCTCTTGTCATCTCGCTCTTCTATAGACAATACATTGCAGCCCTTCTGACTGTCCCTGTTAGTCCACAATTGTGCTGGATGGACCGAGATGGGCGACAAACGTTCTGCTTCTTAGTCCCGAACAGAGGAATCCTCGGATCCGTGAGATCTGTCATCCCATTCACTGTATTATGGAGGAATCCAGTCCGATGTCAGTGGATGTAATTGTTACATTGTACAGGGAGTCTCTGATCTCTGATTATTAGCAGATCTCTGATTAATCTTCTCTTCTTTGGTAGTAAGGAGAGCTCCGAGCATTGGATGATGTGGAGGAACTCCCCTCCCCCACCCCTGACACAGCGGGCTTCTCTACCTACAGAGATAACGTGCAGATCCTGGCGGGCATTTTGAAAATCCCGCTCTTTTTATGTAACCCAATCATTGAAAGGGGCGTGACGTAAATCTCCAATCAGAGGGCAGGGATGTGTATAAATTTCTCTGCAGAGCGGAGGCGCATTACATTCGCAGTTCCCGGCAAAAGAACAGTAGAGATGGCTCGTACCAAGCAGACCGCCCGCAAGTCCACCGGAGGGAAAGCTCCCCGCAAGCAGCTGGCCACCAAAGCCGCCCGCAAGAGCGCCCCGGCCACCGGCGGAGTGAAGAAGCCTCACCGCTACAGGCCCGGCACCGTGGCTCTCCGAGAGATCCGCCGCTACCAGAAATCCACCGAGCTGCTCATCCGCAAGCTGCCCTTCCAGCGCCTCGTCCGAGAGATCGCCCAGGACTTCAAGACCGACCTGCGCTTCCAGAGCTCCGCCGTCATGGCTCTGCAGGAGGCCGCAGAGGCTTATCTCGTCGGACTCTTCGAGGACACCAACCTCTGCGCCATCCACGCCAAGAGGGTCACCATCATGCCCAAAGACATCCAGCTGGCACGCCGCATCCGCGGAGAGAGGGCCTAGACCCCCCGCAACAGACATTCCACACAACCCGCCAACCAACGGCTCTTCTCAGAGCCACAACCTCCCCCCACACAGAGCTCTACACTACCGAACTACAATGAATAGGATAGACAGGAATCTATAATACAAGTTATCGGGGGAATCGGACAATTCCTCCTCTCGGTGCCCCGGGACCGGCATTCCTTTACTGGTTTTATTCATTTCTACAACCCATAACGAAACATACAATGAGATCCATCCGAATGGGTCCCTTCCACACGGAGATGTCACTATGGGGGGGTCAGTCATGTCCTCTATTACCTCCTCCGATACTACATCGGGGTCATCACAGATCACATCGCTCTGCCGGGGCGGCACACACGGACACATTCTTCCTTCTGCTCTCCGTGTGCCGCCCCGGCCGGTGTTCTATAGAAAATATAATTCATCATTCTGGAAATTTTGGCGGGACATTTAAAAATATTCCTCTCCTCCAATCAGAACATCCGGCGTTTATCTGTCAGCCAATAGCAGACTGTACCGGATCTTCCCCGGAGACTCGTCCCTCCAAATGGCACCTGGAAAGCCGCTCCCCGTTTTGTATTGTGTTGTAGAGGCGATCCATCCATAGGAAGGAGTACATTGTCCGCACAACACGATGTTCTCCGTGCGATCATTAGATCCCGTCCAGAGGATGATGTGTCCCCGATCATTACATGGCGTTTCCGTACAACTTCCACAATAATAATGAAGGCTGGGAATTCCTTGTAGAAGGATCGGGAAATGTTCATTGTTACCCCCCCCCCCCCAATCCATCCCACAGTGTGCGGGAAATGTTCATTGTTACCCCTCCCCCCCATCCCACAGAGAGTGTGCGGAAATGACATCTCCGATCCGTCTATGACAGATGTCGGTGTGTGTGGAGGGGGGTCGGGCCTGTGAAATGTATCGGGAAGGATCTCTCCTTTGGCCAACCAGTAATCATTTGTAGGATCGGAGGAATCATTGGATGACCTATAAGGGACAAGTGTACAATGTGAGGAGGATGGAGACTGGATGCTGCTCGTGGTCGGTGTATGTATGGAGAGCTCTGTTGGGAGGAGGTGGGGGGCTCTGAGAAGAGCCTTTGGGGGGTGGAGATGAAGGAGGTCGCCGCCCATTATTTCTTCTTCGGAGCGGCCTTCTTGGGCTTAGCCGCCTTCTTAGCTGCCGGCTTGGCCTTAGCGGGACTCTTGGCGCCTTTTTTCGGCTTGGCTGCAGCTTTGCTCTTCTTGGGGCTCTTGGTCACCTTCTTGGCTGCAGCCTTTGCTGGTCTCTTGGCGGCCGGCTTCTTCTTGGGGCTCTTGGCTGCGGTGGGGGCTTTTCCGGCCGCCTTCTTGGGGGATTTGACGGCCGGTTTCTTGGGCTTGGCCGCCGCCGAAGGCTTTTTGTTACTCTTCTTTTTGGCGGCGGCCGGTTTGTTGGGCTTCGCCTTGGCGCCGTCGGGCTGCTTCTTGTTGATCTTGAACGATCCGGAGGCCCCATGACCTTTGACCTGGACGAGGCTCCCCTTAGTCACCAGCGCCTTGAGGGCGATCTTCAGGCGGCTCTTGTTCTTGTCCACATCGTATCCTCCGGCGGACAGGACCTTCTTCAGGGCGGCCAGGGACACCCCGCTGCGCTCCTTGGAAGCGGACACGGCTTGGACGAGGAGCTCGGACACGGCAGGACCGGGACGCCTTCTTGATGCCTTTCTTGGCTCCTCCTCCGGCTGACGCCTTCTTAGCCGGCTTCTTCTTGGCGGCGGCCTCCGCTGGAGGAGCGGCGGCTGGGGCGCTCTCAGTCTCCGTCATGACTCGGGAAATGTTTCCACAATAGTTCATTACAAATCACACGGCGCTCCGCCTTATATACAGACCTTCTAACACTGCGATTGGTTGACACACAACTCCACTCTGAGCTGCTATTGGTTACACATCAGACACGCCCACTCGCTGTCTCTCCACAGTCAGGGATTCTTCTCTCTCTTCATGTGTTTCCCGGTAGATATAAAACCGATTTTATACCGAAAGATAACGATGTCCGATGTGCACCGGGGAGCCGATCTGCTCCCTGGACTGTCACTTATCGGGGGTCACTTCCAGCTGTCAGGAGCTGCTCACGAGGCTGAACACAGAGGCTGCAAACACAACCATCCTCCGGAGTGGGGGGCCCATTCTGCCTTCTACCTGCTTGGGGGGACACATTCTACCCACAAAACAATCTGCTCCCATCCCCCACTACAATCCGCTTCACATTACACGAGGGAAGAGGGGAGATCACCAAACATTTCCCTCTAATACACAACTCGGCTCATCTCTAGCTGACTACAAGGAGCCGGGAACAAAAACATCGGCCGATCACAGGAGATCCTTGTGTCCTGTCATGGCAGACATTGGGACAGATACAAAGGGCTCCGCCCATTACAGGGTGTCAGGTGTCATGGCCTAGGTGTCATTATTGGATCATCATCACAAATGGACATTGAGAGCCAAATATTGACAAACACGTCTACTGACCCTGATACTTACCCCCCCCCCCCTCACATACACATCTCCGTTCTGAAACAAACCTAAAATTCTGTTTTTGTTTGTTTGTCATGTGGCATTGAGGGCAAAAATGAAATTGTACAAATTATGTGAAGTACAGAAGAAAAAAACGCGCACAGAACAAACGAAAACAAAACAAACAAAAAAAAAAAAGTTTCTGTTTCGGAAAAAAAGAGGATTGCAGCGTTTTTTCTGCTCTCTGCGCTCCATTTTCGGTCTTTGTCCTGTTTAGTGTTATCAGGTAGAGGAAAAGTAAAGGAATATTGCCAAATGTTGAGTTGTCACCAGAATATGACCATAAAGAGTTAAATACATCGCCTGGGAGACGTCACCCCTTTGATGAATAGGTCAGCTGTCATGCACCGCTCCTCTCCCCCCCCCCAAGAGCACCGCTCCTCTCTATCCGGAACGGACTAACCTGCATATTGGGGGGATGGGAGGATTGGCTGCAATGCTCAACACTCCCATTAGGTGTCACTATATTACACACATAGACGGGAAGGATTTTGTTGTTACTTAAAATATGTTTCTCTTTTCTGCTCTTCTTGATACATTGTTGCAATCCATCAACATTCGATTCCCCCAGAGATCATTTCAGTAATGAGACCTTTGCTGGAAATCCTAATATTATCTGCCATGTGGTGGATCGGGGTGTCCCCCTTTTGCTCAGACCAAGAAGAAGGGAATCGTATTAATATTATCTGATGATGGTGATTATTATTATTATTATTAATAATATTCAGGATTTATATAGAGCCAACACTTTGTGCAGTGCTGTGAAAAATATAAATGGAGACAATACAGCAACAATACAATTCAATACAAGAGGGTTAGGAGGCCCTGCTCCAGGGAGCTTACAATCTAGTACAGAGGGGCTGGTGGGACAAAAGGTAATAACTGCAAGAAATAAACTGATTGGAGAAAATAAAGCTTTACCTTGAAATTGCTTTAAAATCTCTCCCCCCTTCCCATTCCCAGATGTTTTAAGATGTACCTCAGATAGCATTGCATTTTCAAAAAAGGAAACAAAAACATATTTTTATTTTTTTTATATATATATATATATATATATATATATATTTCAAAACTTTGTGTGAAAAAAATGAGATCTGAAAATTACTTAGTCATTGGATTTCAGGCTCTTGCATGTGGCTAGGCTCCCAAAAAGTCTCACACATGTGGTATTCCCCATACTTGGTAGAAGTAGCAGAATGTATTTTGGGGTGTAATTCCACATATACCCATGGCTTGTGTGAGAAATATATCATTTTAAATCACAACTTTGTGCAAAAAAAAAAATGTAATTTTCCAAAAACTTGTGAAAACAAAATTAAGTCTTCCATGGACTCAATATGCCTCTTAGCAGACAGCTTAGGGTGTCTACTTTCCGAAAAGTTTTCATTTGGGGTTTTTTGTTCTATCCTGGTATTTTAGCACCTCAATAAATGTTATGGGCAGTCAGAAAGTAAAAGCTGTGTAAATTTAATTATCTATACCATAGTTTGTAGACGCTATAACTTTCACACAAAGCAATCAATGTACACTTATTGGGAATTTTTAACCAACAATATGTAGCAGAGTACATTTTGGACTAACTTTTTAACAACATTTTAATTTTTTGGATGTTTTTTATGACAGATATTAGAAAATATTGAGTTTCTTTCTAAATTTTCAGTCTTTTTTTTTGTTTAATGTGCAAAAAAAAGCGCGCACGTGATCAAATACTACCAAAATAAAAATCTATGTTTATGTGAGAAAAGGACATAAATTTAATTAATGTACCGTATTGCATGACTGCGCAGTTGTCAGTTAAACTAGAGCAGCGCTGTATAGCAAAAATGATGTAAATTGCAGTATCTATACCATAGTTTGTAGATGCTATAATTTTCACACAAAACAATCAATATACACTTACTGGAATCTTTTTTTTTACCAAATACATGTAACAGAATACATTTTGGCCTAAATGTATAACTAACTTTGAGTTTACTGTATACAGTTGTGTTCAAAATAATAGCAGTGTGTTGAAAAAAGTGAATAAAGCTGAAAATCCTTCTAATAGCTTTTATTTCCATCCACACAAATGCATTGGGAACACGACACATTCTATTCCAAATCAAAACATGAAGAAAAATACATCAAATTTGTGTTGTTCCTCTAAAAAAATTGAAGAAAAGTGAATATTAGACGGTTCAAAAAAATAGCAGTGTTTGTATTCTTCTTTACAAACTCAAACATTCACTATATAAACTGAAAATGTTTGAAGATTTTGCTTTCCTTTGAATGACTTAATGAATATTTGGTTGTAGTCGCACTGTTTCTGAGAACTGCTGTACATCTGTGTTGTATGGAGTCACCCAACTTCTGGCCCCTGTGATCAAGTATTCCAGCCCAGGATGATTGGACTACATTCCACAGTTCTTCTCTATTTCTTGGTTTTGCCTCAGAAACTGCATTTTTGCACGAGCCGTCAATGACCAAAAGGCGGCCACAGACGAGCTTGTGGACAGAGTCAACAGTGAAACGTCCACCCCTGATAAGAACCGCTACCCCTGCGGACTTGCAATCGCCACCCCCAGACCAGTAGGAGGGACCGTGGGTCCACTGGGAGGACAAATGAGTGTACCTCCTCAGAGGGGGAAGTGCGCACTCCTGAAGCATGTACACATCACTCTGCTGTGTGGAAAGAAAGGTCAGCACAGTCTGCCTCCTAGACGCATCCTTGATGCTCCTCACATTAATGGAAAAGATAGATATCTCAGCCATCATGGGAAAGAGATGAAGGGGTTAGTCGGCAGGGGCTGTGCTTACCTCCCCTGGAGAGGGGGGGCGACCTCTGTGACCTCTGCAGCCTGACAAATGTCCTGGCCCAGACCAATCTGATTGAGGACCTCGTTGAGGACCTCATCGAAGTCGGTGGAGAGATCTGGCTCCGACTGGGTCAGAGCCATCTCTTCTTCCACCTCTTCTTCCTCCAGCGTGTCGAGGTCCACCCCCACGGGGTCGGGACTTGCGACATTCTGGAGGATGGCAGGCCGTTTGGTGGCGGAGGAGGGGTCCTCCGCCGCCGGGCTGGCCTGCTCCTTCTTCCGCTTCCTGTACCCCGCCGCAGAGCTGCTGACGGGGGTGGCAGGGGGAAGGGGCGGGAAATCCTCCTGTGAGGCCAGGTCAGGGGGGGGTGGAAACAGGGCATGGGGGGGCAGGAGGGCAGGGGGGCCAGGGGCAGGGGGGCCAGGGGCAGGGGGACCAGGGTTCCTCTTACCTGGGTCCTTTGGAGGTTTCTGTGGCGCTGGTTTGGTGGCAGGGCCCTTGCTCAGGGCCCCAGCGTACGTCCTGCTTCTCTCTGGGCAGTCTCTGTAGACGTGCTCTGACCGTCCACAGAGGTTGCAGGTTCAGGACCTCGGGCAATCCTTGGTCTCGTGGCCTGCAGACCGACAGAACCTACATGAAAGCACATGGCATTCCTTACCCTCGTGCCCCGGCTGGCCGCACCTGCGGCATGACTGGGGTTGATCGGGGTAATGTAGGAGTCCTGCTGACGATCCCAGGGAGAAGCACTGTTGCAGGTGTTGGAGATCTCCAGCGGGACGATCTCTTAGTAGCCTGCAAAACACAGCCCACTTACCTGTCCAGAAGCCGTTGGCGTCTAGTATCCGGACTGGGTCCTTCAACACGACGCAAAACCTTTGAAGGTAGGTGGCAATGTCTCTACCAGGGGCGTGAGGGTTTCTCATGGACACCGTGATCCGCCTTTCGTCCCTTTGGATGGGAGAGTTCACAATGAACTTGCGGAAGAGGGAGTCGGGTCCAGAGGTCTTCACTGCCTCCCAGTACCTTCTGCATACCTGTAGGGAAACAAAAGTGACAAAGAAAATACCTCTCATGAAGGATTGCACCGACAGGGTCTCTGCCTTGCTAAATCCTTGTTCAAGGATCATTTTCTTCCCAAAGACTTCCGGGGTCATGTCCGGGACTCTGCCTTCCACTTCTTTCAGCCGCAGCACGACTGTCTGCTTCATCCAGGGCTCCAGGGGAGGGAGACCGTCTGCAGGGCCGGAGCGATCTGAGGTGGAGGTGGAGGCGGAGGGGGCTTCTCCCGGGGTCTTGGCGGGGGCGGCGTTCTGCGGCTTCTCGGTCTGTCTCTTCCCCATCTTGTCGCAGAGGAGTTCTCAGGAGGGCTTCCCAGGGATCTTGATCGGATTCCTTCTCCTTCTTCTTCTTCTTCTTAAGAACAGATACTACACTTGATCTTAGCGAAAAGTCCGAATGTTATACATTCATAGAAAATGCTTTCAGTGTGAGACTCTGGGGAAATGACATCTTATTGCAGGGACTGATCTTATCCGCCTTCCTTTAGTTGTGATGAGTTTCTCCTGAAGATCAGAGATCGTTCAATATATACCGAACAACGATCCTCCCGACTGAGGGAACAGATCTCATCACCTCCTTCACACTCCACGTAGAAAAAAGATGTTTTACTATCTGAAGGAAACGTCTATAACTGTCATTGGCTGAACTTTCTAATTGCTTCATTCAAATCTCCCGCCGGAATTCTATGTGACGTCACAGACAATCTGCCCTCTTCCCGCCAAATCCGATACGGAGAACTGACCGCATCCATTTACCGTTTTATCTGGGAAGATCAATTTCTTTTTTTTAATCACTCAAAACCCTCATAATACAAAATCCGACAATGATATAAAACAAGAGCCAATATTTGTCCATCTGATGGTCTGAGTCGTGTCTTCCTACGATGTAAGTTGGGTGGATGATGGTGTATATATGTCCCATAGTTAGACTCCCAGGAATGTATGACAAAAGGAGACAAATGACAGGATGTGTGTCAGTAATAACTGGAAGCAGATGAGCCCTAAACTAGGCCAAGTGTGTCCAGAAGTCCCCATCCTGACAATGTCCCCCATCCCCCAGCAGCATCCCCCTGTATACTGACAATGTCCCCCATCCCCCAGCAGCATCCCCCTGTATACTGACAATGTCCCCCCTCCCCCAGCAGCATCCCCCTGTATACTGACAATGTCCCCCATCCCCCAGCAGCATCCCCCTGTATACTGACAATGTCCCCCATCCCCCAGCAGCATCCCCCTGTATACTGACAATGTCCCCCATCCCCCAGCAGCATCCCCCTGTATACTGACAATGTCACCCCTCCCCCAGCAGCATCCCCCTGTATACTGACAATGTCCCCCATCCCCCAGCAGCATCCCCCTGTATACTGACAATGTCCCCCATCCCCCAGCAGCATCCCCCTGTATACTGACGATGTCCCCCATCCCCCTGTATACTGACAATGTCACCCCTCCCCCAGCAGCATCCCCCTGTATACTGACAATGTCCCCCATCCCCCAGCAGCATCCCCCTGTATACTGACAATGTCCCCCCTCCCCCAGCAGCATCCCCCTGTATACTGACAATGTCCCCCCTCCCCCAGCAGCATCCCCCTGTATACTGACAATGTCCCCCCTCCCCCAGCAGCATCCCCCTGTATACACGTCTCCAGACATGAGCCTGCTCTGTGCATAGTCCTACATATGTCATCAAACACAAAGCGAACCTGTCCCCCCCCCATGACCCCTATAGATCTATATTCCTGGATACTATAGGATCGCCCTCCATAGGATGGGAAATACTGACTTCTGTATCGGGGAAGATATACAATGCGATCGGGCGGTTTATTTTCCGGCTCCCACTAGCAGACAATATTTAATGTACAAATGAGAACCTTTACATCTCCAAGAGGGAAAACATCAGAAATTCCGGAATAAGGGGAATGTGGGACTCGGATGGATTTCTTGTACCTAGAATACATCTTCAGATTTATACCTTCCAATCAGATTGTACAACAATGACCGATGTCATGACCCATGGAAGGCCGGCCATACATTCTACAACCTTCCTGTAGATTCCCCCAAACCAGGTGCCCCTCCAATGTGTATCCAATGAGGGAGGCCCTTGTACTACAGAATGACGAATGTCCAGTGTAAGTGTGACGTGTGGGGGACCTCTAGCGGCAATACAATGTGATGACAGCTCAGTGATTGGAATGGTGGGCGGCTCTTAGAAGAGCCTTTGTGTCCTTGTTGGGATGATGGGGCCCCGGGGGATTACTTGGCGCTGGTGTACTTGGTGACGGCCTTGGTGCCCTCGGAGACGGCGTGCTTGGCCAGCTCTCCGGGCAGGAGGAGGCGGACGGCGGTCTGGATCTCCCGGGAGGTGATGGTGGAGCGCTTGTTGTAATGAGCCAGGCGGGAAGCTTCGCCGGCGATGCGCTCGAAGATGTCATTGACGAAGGAGTTCATGATGCTCATGGCCTTGGACGAGATGCCGGTGTCGGGGTGGACCTGCTTGAGCACCTTGTACACGTAGATGGCATAACTCTCCTTCCTAGTCTTCCTCCGCTTCTTGCCGTCCTTCTTCTGGGTCTTAGTCACGGCTTTCTTGGAGCCCTTCTTGGGCGCCGGCGCAGACTTGGCTGGTTCAGGCATGATCAGGGTTCACCACTGCTTGGCTGGCTGCGGGGAAAGTGTGCTGGAGCCGCCCTCATGTGCTGATTTTATAGGCGGCCTATGCAAAGGAGCTTCGTACTGCCTCACACTTCCTATTGGAGAACGTCGACATGTGATGGAAAGTGACGTCATGCTGTCTATCCTCGTGCCCTGATTGATGTAGAAACAAGTCTGATCACTATTGGCTTAATTCAAAAGCAACCAATCCCAGCGTGTGACGTCAGAGCATGGAGTGTATAAAGGAGAGGAAGCGGCTGCTGGGGCCTATCTGTGTGTGATTCGTCAGTCATCCAATCATGTCTGGTCGTGGCAAACAAGGAGGCAAGACTCGGGCTAAGGCCAAGACCCGATCGTCCCGGGCCGGTCTGCAGTTCCCCGTCGGTCGTGTTCACCGTCTGCTCCGGAAGGGCAACTATGCCGAGCGGGTCGGGGCCGGAGCTCCCGTCTATCTGGCCGCCGTCCTGGAGTATCTGACGGCTGAGATCCTGGAGCTGGCCGGCAACGCCGCCCGAGACAACAAGAAGACCCGCATCATCCCCCGACACCTCCAGCTGGCTGTCCGCAACGACGAGGAGCTCAACAAGCTGCTGGGCGGCGTCACCATCGCCCAGGGAGGAGTCCTGCCCAACATCCAGGCCGTGCTGCTGCCCAAGAAGACCGAGAGCCACAAGGCCGCCAAGAGCAAGTAATCCCCCCACAGGATCCCCTTCTATCCGCCAACACAACGGCTCTTCTCAGAGCCCCCCACATCTCCATACAAAGGGCGGACATACGGCTTCTATGGACACCAATCCCACACTCCTCTCTATCTCCCGCTTCTGTGGGATTCTCGGGGTCTGGAGGAGGAAAGTCGGCGACTTCTTCCCTCCGTCCTGCTCTGTAGATCTCGGATTAGTAAAGGACGTTCTGGGATGGAAGCTGTCACGTGTTTGTAATGACAATTCTAAAAGTTGGAAATCCTTCCCGCCGTCCGGACAGTAAGTCTCCTCTACATCCGGGTGTCATCTCTGCTTCTCCATAGGAAGACGTTTGGACGCCGGGAAGGATTTCTATGTTGAACTTTCTGGGTACAAAGTGATCTCTCGGCGCCCCGGGATCGGGCGGGTTATTTGTAGCGGATTACCGGTTTTCACATCCGAATTCTAAAAGATAATTTTCCTAAAATCATTGTTTATTGATTCTGATCAGATAATTTACTCCCAAACAATTTGTTTGTCTATATGATTAAAAAACGGTCATTGCTTCAATTGTATAATAAATTCCCATTGCCCGCCGGAATTCTATGGACCGTTACAGACAATCTGCATCCATTGACCGTTATATCCGGGAAGATCGATCAATCCTTCCATTCATTCCGAGCATTGCAGATATTCATGTGAAATGTTTTATTTGTACTGAAAACCCGACAAGATGGAGTTCTCAGTTTACTGATTTTGTTGAATTTCCTGCACTATATTTTTTTTACTCGTAAGAAATGCATTACTAGCTGATGGAGACAACGCCCACAGCTGTGATTGGCTCAGATTTCAAATTTTGCCGCCGGAATTGTGTAGATCGTTCCAGAGAAATAATTAGCCCGATTTATATTATACAGTATTTATAAAGCGCCGATAGTTCGCTCAGCGCTGTACATTACAAAGGGGGACAGAACATGTGACAGAACAATACCAATACAATGCAAAACATGAGGGGATCGAGGGCCCAGCTCGTTTGAGTTTATTATATCGCCAAATCCGAGCCCGAGAACAAAGGAGATCATCAGATGACATTTATTGGCGAACAATCAACAAACACCACTTCCCTGACTAATCGATAAATCTGCTTGGAATGAAAGTCTACAACTGGATTCTGGTTACTGAATCCTTTCAATATCAGATCTATTAAAGACTTGCAGCTGTTACAGATCTCACAGCTGAAATGATTGTTAGAAATAACTCCTAACACTGCCAAATAAATATGTACAATGAAAAGAATGTTTGAGTTTCTAAATATTCCCCGAGAGATTGATGATCTCGATTAGAGATGAGCGAAGAAATGAAAAATTCGATTCGGCGAATTCGTGGACAATATTCGATTCGAGTCGAATAAATTCGCTGTGAATTTAACTTAAAAAAGGGTGTTTCTAGGCTTCAGAGAGACTTAATATTAGTGCAGAACACTGTACCTTTAATTTAAATGCCCTTGGAGTCTGCTGGGGAAGAGAAATAATACTGTCACTCAGTATGACATGCAGATGAGTGCCGTCGATCTTAGAATCACCGCACACTTCACTCATTTGGCCAGTCACGGGGCCAAAACCAGTGTTTGGAGCCACAGTGTGGCGGTGGAGGCAGCAGCAATGGGAGGCCATACAGCACCCTATGACAAAAATGGAACCCACCAGCAGTGTGAGGAGACCTGAAAGTGGCACATGGCAGAGTGGGAGCAATGGGAGGCGGTACAGGGACCCAGGTCACACTGTGGGCCCAGCAGCAGCGTGACCAGGCGGTACGGGGGTCCATGGCAGATTTGGGGCCTGGCAGCACCTATGGGAGGCCTGTAATCTGCCAGCACCCTATGACAAAATGGAACCCTGGGCTGGGGCAGGCAGAACCGCCGTATCTTTATCACGGTTTTCCCAGGCCACCGAATGGTGACGCTGCATATGCTGACGCAACGCTGTAGTCCCAACATGGGCCCCCTGGCCACGCTTGACTTTCTGGCCACATAGTCGACATACGGCTACGTTTACTTCCTCGGGCGGCTTGACGAAAAATTGCCACACCGCAGAGTAGGAAACTTTGCCTCCTCTACTCCTCACTGGCTGACTGCTACTTCCTCCATACACACCGGCACCACTACTGGCCGTGGTGGTAGGTTGCAGTGGAGCTGGTGCTCTACTCCGTGGCCGTTTGCCTCCACTGACACTGCTGCGACCCTGCTGCCTCCTGGCAGCAGCAATGGGAGGCCGTACAGGGACCCATGAGAGACTCTGGACTTGGCAGCAGCATGAGGATGCGGTATATAAGGGCCCATGGCAGATTAGGGGCCTGGCAGCAGCTATGGGAGGCCCGTAATCTGCCAGCACCCTATGTCAAAAAATTCAACACAACAGCAGTGTGTGAGGAGACCTGAAAGTGGCACATGGCAGAGTGTGGCGATGGAGACAGCAGCAATGGGAGGCCGTACAGGGACCCATGAGAGACTCTGGACTTGGCAGCAGCATGAGGAGGCGGTATATAGGGGCCCATGGCAGATTAGGGGCCTGGCAGCAGCTATGGGAGGCCCGTAATCTGCCAGCACCCTATGTCAAAAAATTCAACACAACAGCAGTGTGTGAGGAGACCTGAAAGTGGCACATGGCAGAGTGTGGCGATGGAGACAGCAGCAATGGGAGGCCGTACAGGGACCCATGAGAGACTCTGGACTTGGCAGCAGCATGAGGAGGCGGTATATAGGGGCCCATGGCAGATTAGGGGCCTGGCAGCAGCTATGGGAAGCCCGTAATCTGCCAGCACCCTATGACAAAAAATGTAACACACCAGCAGTGTGAGGAGACCTGAAAGTGGCACATGGCAGAGTGTGGCGATGGAGACAGCAGCAATGGGAGGCCGTACAGGGACCCATGAGAGACTCTGGAACTGGCAGCAGCATGAGGAGGCGGTATATAGGGGCCCATGGCAGATTAGGGGCCTGGCAGCAGCTATAGGGGGCCCATAATCTGGCAGCACCCTATGTCAAAAAATTCAACACACCAGCAGTGTGTGAGGAGACCTGAAAGTGGCACATGGCAGAGTGTGGCGATGGAGACAGCAGCAATGGGAGGCCGTATAGGGACCCATGAGAGACTCTGGACTTGGCAGCAGCATGAGGAGGCGGTATATAGGGGCCCATGGCAGATTAGGGGCCTGGCAGCAGCTATGGGAGGTCCGTAATCTGCCAGCACGCTATGTCAAAAAATTCAACACACCAGCAGTGTGTGAGGAGACCTGAAAGTGGCACATGGCAGAGTGTGGCGATGGAGACAGCAGCAATGGGAGGCCGTACAGGGACCCATGAGAGACTCTGGACCTGGCAGCAGCATGAGGAGGCGGTATATAGGGGTCCATGGCAGATTAGGGGCCTGGCAGCAGCTATAGGAGGCCCGTAATCTGCCAGCACCCTATGTCAAAAAATTCTACACACCAGCAGTGTGAGGAGACCTGAAAGTGGCACATGGCAGAGTGTGGCGATGGAGACAGCAGCAATGGGAGGCCGTACAGGGACCCATGAGAGACTCTGGACCTAGCAGCAGCATGAGGAGGCGGTATATAGGGGCCTATGGCAGATTAGGGGCCTGGCAGCAGCTATAGGAGGCCCGTAATCTGCCAGCACCCTATGTCAAAAAATTCAACACACCAGCAGTGTGTGAGGAGACCTGAAAGTGGCACATGGCAGAGTGTGGCGATGGAGACAGCAGCAATGGGAGGCCGTATAGGGACCCATGAGAGACTCTGGACTTGGCAGCAGCATGAGGAGGCGGTATATAGGGGCCCATGGCAGATTAGGGGCCTGGCAGCAGCTATGGGAGGTCCGTAATCTGCCAGCACCCTATGTCACTCTCCTCGCCAGTACTTCTTCGCCTGGCTGCTGAAAAGGCCGATGTCTCCCCCCGTTCCTGACCGCCCTCTGTTAGCTCTTCCTCACTGTACAGTGGGGCTGAGCCCACAGCATGCGATACTTCGCTTGGTGAGGGAACAGCAAAGGACAGGGGCAGGTAGAGGACATGTGATTTCAGTGGGCTTGCTCCCGGGCCATGCCAACTAACGGTTGTGTCTGACGTACCCACCGACCGTTGGCTGTAGGTGTCAGAGGTGACCTGGGAAGAGGAAGACGACCGAGCCAACCAATCAATGACGGCAGGGTTGTCGGTGGAGACACGACCGCTGGATGACACCGGGAGCACTGGCCTCTGGCTGCGAATAGTGCTGCCTCGATCCCTTCCTCTGCTGCCACGTCTGCTCGCTCCTAAAAAATTGCCTCTTCTGCCACTCCTCTGCATGTTGTCTGACATACTCTTTAATTCAACGATTATGTGTCCCTGAGTAACAATTCTCTGGCACTCAGTAACAATTCTGTCTGTCCCTGAGTAAAAATTCTGTGGCCCTAAGTAAAGTTTCTGTGGCCCTGAGTAACAATTCTCTGGCACTCAGTAACAATTCTGTCTGTCCCTGAGTAAAAATTCTGTGGCCCTAAGTAAAGTTTCTGTGGCCCTGAGTAACAATTCTCTGGCACTCCGTAACAATTCTGTCTGTCCCTGAGTAACAATTCTCTGGCACTCAGTAACAATTCTGTCTGTCCCTGAGTAAAAATTCTGTGGCCCTAATTAAAGTTTCTGTGGCCCTGAGTAACAATTCTCTGGCACTCCGTAACAATTCTGTCTGTCCCTGAGTATGAATTCTGTGGCCCTAACTAGCGTTTCTTTGTCCCTAAGTAACAGTTCTGTGGCCCTGAGTAACAATTCTGTGTCTGTGCGAGTAACAATTCTGTGGCCCTAAGTAACAGTTCTGTGGCCCTCAGTAACAGTTCTGTGTCTGTGTGAGTAACAATTCTGTGTCTGTGCGAGTAACAATTCTGTGGCCCTAAGAAAAGTTTCTGTGGCCCTCAGTAACAGTTCTGTGTCTGTGCGAGTAACAATTCTGTGTCTGTGCGAGTAACAAATCTGTGGCCCTAAGTAAAGTTTCTGTGGCCCTAAGTAACAATTCTCTGGCACTCAGTAACAATTCTGTCTGTCCCTGAGTAACAATTCTCTGGCACTCAGTAACAATTCTGTCTGTCCCTGAGTAAAAATTCTGTGGCCCTAATTAAAGTTTCTGTGGCCCTAAGTAACAATTCTCTGGCACTCAGTAACAATTCTGTCTGTCCCTGAGTAACAATTCTCTCTGTCCCTGAGTAAAAATTCTGTGGCCCTAATAACGTTTCTGTGGCCCTAAGTAACAATTCTCTGGCACTGAGTAACAATTCTGTCTGTCCCTGAGTAACAATTCTCTGGCACTCAGTAACAATTCTGTCTGTCCCTGAGTAAAAATTTTGTGGCCCTAAGTAAAGTTTCTGTGGCCCTGAGTAACAATTCTCTGGCACTCCGTAACAATTCTGTCTGTCCCTGAGTAACAATTCTCTGGCACTCAGTAACAATTCTGTCTGTCCCTGAGTAAAAATTCTGTGGCCCTAATTAAAGTTTCTGTGGCCCTGAGTAACAATTCTCTGGCACTCCGTAACAATTCTGTCTGTCCCTGAGTATGAATTCTGTGGCCCTAACTAGCGTTTCTTTGTCCCTAAGTAACAGTTCTGTGGCCCTGAGTAACAATTCTGTGTCTGTGCGAGTAACAATTCTGTGTCCCTAAGTAACAGTTCTGTGGCCCTCAGTAACAGTTCTGTGTCTGTGCGAGTAACAATTCTGTGTCTGTGCGAGTAACAATTCTGTGGCCCTAAGTAAAAGTTCTGTGGCCTTCAGTAACAATTCTGTGTCTGTGCGAGTAACAAATCTGTGTCTGTGTGAGTAACAATTCTGTGGCCCTAAGTAACAATTCTCTGGCACTCAGTAACAATTCTGTCTGTCCCTGAGTAACAATTCTCTGGCACTCAGTAACAATTCTGTCTGTCCCTGAGTAAAAATTCTGTGGCCCTAAGTAAAGTTTCTGTGGCCCTGAGTAACAATTCTCTGGCACTCCGTAACAATTCTGTCTGTCCCTGAGTATGAATTCTGTGGCCCTAACTAGCGTTTCTTTGTCCCTAAGTAACAGTTCTGTGGCCCTGAGTAACAATTCTGTGTCTGTGCGAGTAACAATTCTGTGGCCCTAAGTAACAGTTCTGTGGCCCTCAGTAACAGTTCTGTGTCTGTGTGAGTAACAATTCTGTGTCTGTGCGAGTAACAATTCTGTGGCCCTAAGTAAAGTTTCTGTGGCCCTCAGTAACAGTTCTGTGTCTGTGCGAGTAACAATTCTGTGTCTGTGCGAGTAACAATTCTGTGGCACTAAGTAAAGTTTCTGTGGCCCTAAGTAACAATTCTCTGGCACTCAGTAACAATTCTGTCTGTCCCTGAGTAACAATTCTCTGGCACTCAGTAACAATTCTGTCTGTCCCTGAGTAAAAATTCTGTGGCCCTAATTAAAGTTTCTGTGGCCCTAAGTAACAATTCTCTGGCACTCAGTAACAATTCTGTCTGTCCCTGAGTAACAATTCTCTGGCACTCAGTAACAATTCTGTCTGTCCCTGAGTAAAAATTCTGTGGCCCTAATAACGTTTCTGTGGCCCTAAGTAACAATTCTCTGGCACTGAGTAACAATTCTGTCTGTCCCTGAGTAACAATTCTCTGGCACTCAGTAACAATTCTGTCTGTCCCTGAGTAAAAATTTTGTGGCCCTAAGTAAAGTTTCTGTGGCCCTGAGTAACAATTCTCTGGCACTCCGTAACAATTCTGTCTGTCCCTGAGTAACAATTCTCTGGCACTCAGTAACAATTCTGTCTGTCCCTGAGTAACAATTCTCTGGCACTCAGTAACAATTCTGTCTGTCCCTGAGTAACAATTCTCTGGCACTCAGTAACAATTCTGTCTGTCCCTGAGTAAAAATTCTGTGGCCCTAAGTAAAGTTTCTGTGGCCCTGAGTAACAATTCTCTGGCACTCCGTAACAATTCTGTCTGTCCCTGAGTAACAATTCTCTGGCACTCAGTAACAATTCTGTCTGTCCCTGAGTAAAAATTCTGTGGCCCTAATTAAAGTTTCTGTGGCCCTGAGTAACAATTCTCTGGCACTCCGTAACAATTCTGTCTGTCCCTGAGTATGAATTCTGTGGCCCTAACTAGCGTTTCTTTGTCCCTAAGTAACAGTTCTGTGGCCCTGAGTAACAATTCTGTGTCTGTGCGAGTAACAATTCTGTGGCCCTAATAAAAGTTTCTGTGGCCCTAAGTAACAATTCTCTGGCACTCAGTAACAATTCTGTCTGTCCCTGAGTAACAATTCTCTGGCACTCAGTAACAATTCTGTCTGTCCCTGAGTAACAATTCTCTGGCACTCCGTAACAATTCTGTCTGTCCCTGAGTAACAATTCTCTGGCACTCAGTAACAATTCTGTCTGTCCCTGAGTAAAAATTCTGTGGCCCTAAGTAAAGTTTCTGTGGCCCTAAGTAACAATTCTCTGGCACTCAGTAACAATTCTGTCTGTCCCTGAGTAACAATTCTCTGGCACTCAGTAACAATTCTATCTGTCCCTGAGTAAAAATTCTGTGGCCCTACAGTTGTGGCCAAAATTATTCAACCCCCAATGCTGTAAAGGGGTTTAGGGACTATAGTGTACATTTGGAATTGTATTCAGAATCAAATCCTACAAGGACGTTGTAACTACCCAAATGCAACTAAAATGACATCAATTGTTTATGTAATACAGTAGTAAATGGTTCTTATGTGGTTTCTTCATTGCCACAATTATTCAACCCCTTAAAGACTACCACTCTGAAGAACAGAGGTTCATACAGGTGCTTTCCATCAGGTATTGAAAACACCTGTGGATGTCACCGAGCAGCAATCAAGCATAATAAGCACCAATTAGGCAGCTTTAAAATGACTGTGATACTCAGCTCCTTCTAGACATTTACTGGTGTGGTTACAAACATGGTGAAGGCAAGAGAATGGTCCAGGAAGACAAGAGAAGAGGTGATTTCTCTTCACAGGAAGGGCAATGGCTATAAGAAGATTGCAAAGATGTTAAACATACCAAGAGACACCTTAGGAAGCATCATTCGCAAATTCAAGGCAAAGGGCACTGTTGAAACGCTACCTGGTCGTGGCAGAAAGAAGATGCTGACTTCGACTGCTGTGCGCTACCTGAAGCGTAGAGTGGAGAGAAGTCCCCGTGTGACTGCTGAGGAACTGAGAAAAGATTTGTCAGATGTGGGTACAGAAGTTTCAGCCCAGACAATAAGACGCACACTGCGTAATGAAGGCCTCCGTGCCAGAACTCCCAGGCGTACCCCCTTGCTGTCTCCAAAGAATAAGAAGAGTCGACTGCAGTATGCCAAAAGCCATGTGGACAAACCACAAAAGTTGTGGGATAGTGTTCTGTGGACTGATGAAACAAAATTAGAACTGTTTGGGCCCATGGATCAACGCTATGTTTGGAGGAGGAAGAACAAGGCCTATGATGAAAAGAACACCTTGCCTACTGTGAAGCATGGTGGAGGGTCAATCATGCTTTGGGGCTGTTTTGCTTCTGCAGGTACAGGGAAGCTTCAGCGTGTGCAAGGTACCATGAATTCTCTTCAGTACCAGGAGATATTGGATGGAAACGTGATGCAGTCCGTCACACACCTGAGGCTTGGGAGACGTTGGACCTTTCAACAGGACAATGATCCCAAGCATACCTCCAAGTCCACTAGAGCATGGTTGCAGAGGAAAGGCTGGAACATTTTGGAGTGGCCATCGCAGTCACCAGACTTAAATCCGATTGAGAACCTCTGGTGGGACTTAAAGAAAGCAGTTGCAGTGCGCAAGCCTAAGAATGTGACTGAACTGGAGGCCTTTGCCCATGAAGAATGGGCGAAGATACCCGTAGATCGCTGCAAGACACTTGTGTCAAGCTATGCTTCACGTTTAAAAGCTGTTATAACTGTAAAAGGATGCTGTACTAAGTACTAAGATTGAATGTCACTTGGGGGTTGAATAAAACTGATAATGCTGTGAGCACAGAAAAGACATTTGTGGTTATTTCATTATAACTGTTATGTTATATTTGTCTGACCTACAAGTGCCTCTTTAATGTAAATGTAAGCAAGATGACTGAATGATCAAAAGCAATGTCAAACTGGCCAAAACACTCAATTTCAGTGGGGGTTGAATAATTTTGGCCACAACTGTAAGTAAAGTTTCTGTGGCCCTGAGTAACAATTCTCTGGCACTCCGTAACAATTCTGTCTGTCCCTGAGTAAAAATTCTGTGGACCTAAGTAAAGTTTCTGTGGCCCTGAGTAACAATTCTCTGGCACTCAGTAACAATTCTGTCTGTCCCTGAGTAACAATTCTCTGGCACTCAGTAACAATTCTGTCTGTCCCTGAGTAACAATTCTCTGGCACTCAGTAACAATTCTGTCTGTCCCTGAGTAACAATTCTCTGGCACTCAGTAACAATTCTGTCTGTCCCTGAGTAACAATTCTCTGGCACTCAGTAACAATTCTGTCTGTCCCTGAGTAAAAATTCTGTGGCCCTAATTAAAGTTTCTGTGGCCCTAAGTAACAATTCTCTGGCACTCAGTAACAATTCTGTCTGTCCCTGAGTAACAATTCTCTGGCACTCAGTAACAATTCTGTCTGTCCCTGAGTAACAATTCTCTGGCACTCAGTAACAATTCTGTCTGTCCCTGAGTAACAATTCTATGGCACTCAGTAACAATTCTGTCTGTCCCTGAGTAAAAATTCTGTGGCCCTAAGTAAAGTTTCTGTGGCCCTGAGTAACAATTCTCTGGCACTCCGTAACAATTCTGTCTGTCCCTGAGTAGCAATTCTCTGGCACTCAGTAACAATTCTGTCTGTCCCTGAGTAAAAATTCTGTGGCCCTAAGTAAAGTTTCTGTGGCCCTGAGTAACAATTCTCTGGCACTCCGTAACAATTCTGTCTGTCCCTGAGTATGAATTCTGTGGCCCTAACTAGCGTTTCTTTGTCCCTAAGTAACAGTTCTGTGGCCCTGAGTAACAATTCTGTGTCTGTGCGAGTAACAATTCTGTGTCCCTAAGTAACAGTTCTGTGGCCCTCAGTAACAGTTCTGTGTCTGTGCGAGTAACAATTCTGTGTCTGTGCGAGTAACAATTCTGTGGCCCTAAGTAAAAGTTCTGTGGCCTTCAGTAACAATTCTGTGTCTGTGCGAGTAACAAATCTGTGTCTGTGTGAGTAACAATTCTGTGGCCCTAAGTAACAATTCTCTGGCACTCAGTAACAATTCTGTCTGTCCCTGAGTAACAATTCTCTGGCACTCAGTAACAATTCTGTCTGTCCCTGAGTAAAAATTCTGTGGCCCTAAGTAAAGTTTCTGTGGCCCTGAGTAACAATTCTCTGGCACTCCGTAACAATTCTGTCTGTCCCTGAGTATGAATTCTGTGGCCCTAACTAGCGTTTCTTTGTCCCTAAGTAACAGTTCTGTGGCCCTGAGTAACAATTCTGTGTCTGTGCGAGTAACAATTCTGTGGCCCTAAGTAACAGTTCTGTGGCCCTCAGTAACAGTTCTGTGTCTGTGTGAGTAACAATTCTGTGTCTGTGCGAGTAACAATTCTGTGGCCCTAAGTAAAGTTTCTGTGGCCCTCAGTAACAGTTCTGTGTCTGTGCGAGTAACAATTCTGTGTCTGTGCGAGTAACAATTCTGTGGCCCTAAGTAAAGTTTCTGTGGCCCTAAGTAACAATTCTCTGGCACTCAGTAACAATTCTGTCTGTCCCTGAGTAACAATTCTCTGGCACTCAGTAACAATTCTGTCTGTCCCTGAGTAAAAATTCTGTGGCCCTAATTAAAGTTTCTGTGGCCCTAAGTAACAATTCTCTGGCACTCAGTAACAATTCTGTCTGTCCCTGAGTAACAATTCTCTGGCACTCAGTAACAATTCTGTCTGTCCCTGAGTAAAAATTCTGTGGCCCTAATAACGTTTCTGTGGCCCTAAGTAACAATTCTCTGGCACTGAGTAACAATTCTGTCTGTCCCTGAGTAACAATTCTCTGGCACTCAGTAACAATTCTGTCTGTCCCTGAGTAAAAATTTTGTGGCCCTAAGTAAAGTTTCTGTGGCCCTGAGTAACAATTCTCTGGCACTCCGTAACAATTCTGTCTGTCCCTGAGTATGAATTCTGTGGCCCTAACTAGCGTTTCTTTGTCCCTAAGTAACAGTTCTGTGGCCCTGAGTAACAATTCTGTGTCTGTGCGAGTAACAATTCTGTGTCCCTAAGTAACAGTTCTGTGGCCCTCAGTAACAGTTCTGTGTCTGTGCGAGTAACAATTCTGTGTCTGTGCGAGTAACAATTCTATGGCCCTAAGTAAAAGTTCTGTGGCCTTCAGTAACAATTCTGTGTCTGTGCGAGTAACAAATCTGTGTCTGTGTGAGTAACAATTCTGTGGCCCTAAGTAACAATTCTCTGGCACTCAGTAACAATTCTGTCTGTCCCTGAGTAACAATTCTCTGGCACTCAGTAACAATTCTGTCTGTCCCTGAGTAAAAATTCTGTGGCCCTAAGTAAAGTTTCTGTGGCCCTGAGTAACAATTCTCTGGCACTCCGTAACAATTCTGTCTGTCCCTGAGTATGAATTCTGTGGCCCTAACTAGCGTTTCTTTGTCCCTAAGTAACAGTTCTGTTGCCCTGAGTAACAATTCTGTGTCTGTGCGAGTAACAATTCTGTGTCCCTAAGTAACAGTTCTGTGGCCCTCAGTAACAGTTCTGTGTCTGTGTGAGTAACAATTCTGTGTCTGTGCGAGTAACAATTCTGTGGCCCTAAGTAAAGTTTCTGTGGCCCTCAGTAACAGTTCTGTGTCTGTGCGAGTAACAATTCTGTGTCTGTGCGAGTAACAATTCTGTGGCCCTAAGTAAAGTTTCTGTGGCCCTAAGTAACAATTCTCTGGCACTCAGTAACAATTCTGTCTGTTCCTGAGTAACAATTATCTGGCACTCAGTAACAATTCTGTCTGTCCCTGAGTAAAAATTCTGTGGCCCTAATTAAAGTTTCTGTGGCCCTAAGTAACAATTCTCTGGCACTCAGTAACAATTCTGTCTGTCCCTGAGTAAAAATTCTGTGGCCCTAATAACGTTTCTGTGGCCCTAAGTAACAATTCTCTGGCACTGAGTAACAATTCTGTCTGTCCCTGAGTATGAATTCTGTGGCCCTAACTAGCGTTTCTTTGTCCCTAAATAACGATTCTGTGGCCCTCATTAACAAGTCTGTGTCCCTGAGTAATGGTTCTCTGTCCCTAAGTAACTTTTCTCTGTCCCCAATTATCGTTTCTGTGGCCCTAACTCTGTCCCTGTCCCTAATACAGAGCGGTCTGCCTCTGTTCAATGACTGCAGGCAAATGAAGAATTCCAAAATGGCCGCTATTTATAGCTCGACCATTACACAGTGCTGGCTGGCTGCTGCGATCACATGTAGTTGAGGAATGCAATATGGGTCAGCGCGCCTTGTCTGCGCGCCTTCCCAGACATCCCCGCTCCGTCGCCGCACATGTCAGCCGCCATTTTCTGAAAAATTTCGATTCGCGCGTCCGAATTAGGCTATTTTTCGGATTCGGCACGAATCGAAATTTTTCCGATATTCGACTCGAATTCCACTTCGGATACTTCGATTCGCTCATCTCTAATCTCGATGTTTCTATTAATAGCCCTTCGTATGAGAAGATGGCGGCCCTGAGAAGGGCCTTTGTGACGATGAAGGGAGAGTGGTTGTGAGGATTTATCCTCCGAATCCGTAGAGAGTGCGTCCCTGCCGTTTGAGAGCATAGACGACATCCATGGCGGTGACGGTCTTCCTCTTGGCGTGCTCGGTGTAGGTGACGGCATCGCGGATGACATTCTCCAGGAAGACTTTCAGCACTCCGCGGGTCTCCTCATAGATGAGGCCGGAGATGCGCTTGACTCCCCCTCTGCGGGCCAAACGTCGGATGGCGGGTTTGGTGATGCCCTGGATGTTGTCCCGGAGCACCTTCCTGTGGCGCTTGGCGCCGCCTTTCCCCAGACCCTTCCCTCCTTTACCGCGACCAGACATGACGATTCTTCTCTGCTGCAAACACCGACTGAGCGCTGGGCTGGGCCCGCCTTCCTTTTATGCAGCCTGTGCGGACCTGATGGGAACCTTCCTGGGAAGAGGCGGAGTCACACCCATTCTTTATACACAATACAATTGGATTCATTTGGAAGCTTTCTCCACGTTCCGCCCTTTTAAGATCCCTTAATGACAATAGAAATCCATCTCCAGGAGAGAAATCTCTTCATTCTTCTCAATGGTTTTCTATTTCTTCCTCGGAGATTACACAGAAACATTCATCTTTCACATTCCAGAACACAAACCATCATCACCAGTTACTATTGTTAGCAGCAATTTAATATTGAGAAATATGACTTGGAAATAAACACAAACATTTATACCGATGCCCCACGTTCCTCTTTATAATTCTGAGCGGACCTGAAGGGAGACTGATGGAAAGGGGCGGGGTCACAGCCATTCATTCCTTTTCATTGATTTAGACCCTTGTAAACATTTGGATGATTTTTAGTGACTGATTTGGAGGAGGAAACCGATTTGGTTCCTCAGACATGTCATATGTTCTCTCTGGATACATTGTCCTTATTTCTCTGGCAGTCTCCTTATTTCTACCAGTCATTTCACATTTGTTTTTATGAATATTCTGGATGTGATATGGGGGGGGGGGGGGGATCTGTAACGGCTACATGTCTGAAGGAGGGACACATAAATATCGGTCAGTGACATGATCGTATACAGATGTGATCATGGAATCTACAATACTTGTATTCACAATGTGTTACATGATTCGGTAAATATGGAAATCCATCTCCAGACTCATCAATACATCTACTTGGGATGAAAGCGATGATAATACTTCTCGGATAAATGTCTCATCTGATCAGTTCTCAGGTCGGATTTGGCGGTATAATCGGGCGGAATATTTGTCTGGAACGATCTACACAATCCCGGCGGGCAGAATGTGATGACAGCGATTTGAAATCTGAGCCAATCAGAACTGTGGGCGTTGTCTCCATCAGCCAGTAATGTTTATCTGACGAGAAGTCCATAGAAATGTATCCGGAGATCTCGGTGTCGATGTTTCTAGTGCAGGAAGTGTTTTCTTGTTCTGTAGACTTTTCATTGATCTCTTCTCTACAACTAAATCAACAGACTAATAACTAGATCTTGTCGGGTTTTGTATTCTGAGGGATTGGAGGGAAAACATAAATCTTAATAAACGTTCTTTATATGAATATTTGCAATGTCCTTATAATGATGTTTGGCTGATCGCAGAGCCTGGAATGAATGGAAGGGTTGATCGATCTTCCCAGATAAAACGGTAAATGGATGCGGTCGGTTCTCAGTATCGGATTTGGCGGTAAGAGGGCGGATTGTCTGTGACGTCACATAGATTTCCGGCGGGAGATTTGAATGAAGCAATTAGAAAGTGGATCCAATGACAGTTATAGACGTTTCCTTCAGATAGTAAAACATCTTTTTTCCTACGTGGAGTGTGAAGGAGGTGATGAGATCTGTTCCCTCAGTTGGGAGGATCGTTGTTCGGTATATATTGAACGATCTCTGATCTTCAGGAGAAACTCATCACAACTAAAGGAAGGTGGATAAGATCAGTCCCTGGAATAAGATGTCATTTCCTCAGAGTCTCACACTGAAAGCATTTTATATTTTTAATGTATAATTGTCATCATAATTAAAATATATAATATGGTATTATAAAATAATTATAACATTTGAATTATAAAAACAAAAAAAAAAAAAAACAGTTATTTTAGATTTTGTAACAACATAACTTGAGGATAATTGACATGGGGGAAGACACACGCCACAGAACTTTAAAAACCGGTTCAGCTCCGCCCTATAGCAGAATTACTACTACATGGCGGGCTCCCTGCACAAAATCATATGCATATATACAGTGGGGATCGAAAGTTTGGGCACCCCAGCTAAAAATTTGTATTAATGTGCATAAAGATGCCAAGGAAAGATGGAAAAAACTCCAAAAGGCATCAAATTACAGATTAGACATTCTTATAATATGTCAACAAAAGTTAGATTTTATTTCCATCATTTACACTTTCAAAATAACAGAAAACAAAAAAATGGCGTCTGCAAACGTTTGGGCACCCTGCAGAATTTATAGCATGCACTGCCCCCTTTGCCAAGCTGAGACCTGCCAGTGTCATGGATTGTTCTCAATCATCGTCTGGGAAGACCAGGTGATGTCAATCTCAAAGGTTTTAAATGTCCAGACTCATCTGACCTTGCCCCAACAATCAGCACCATAGGTTCTTCTAAGCAGTTGTCTAGAAAACTGAAACTGAAAATAGTTGACGCTCACAAAGCTGGAGAAGGCTATAAGAAGATAGCAAAGCGTTTTCAGATGTCAATATCCTCTGTTCGGAATGTAATTAAGAAATGGCAGTCATCAGGAACAGTGGAAGTTAAAGCAAGATCTGGAAGACCAAGAAAAATATCAGACAGAACAGCTCGCAGGATTGTGAGAAAAACAATTCAAAACCCACGTTTGACTGCACGATCCCTCCAGAAATATCTGGCAGACACTGGAGTTGTGGTACACTATTCCACTATAAAGAGATACTTGTACAAATATGGTCTTCATGGAAGAGTCATCAGAAGAAAACCTCTTCTACGTCCTCACCACAAAAATCATCGTTTGAACTTTGCAAATGAACATATAGACAAGCCTGATGCATTTTGGAAACAAGTTCTGTGGACCGATGAGGTTAAAATTGAACTTTTTGGCCGGAATGAGCAAAGGTACATTTGGAGAAGAAGGGGCACAGAATTTAATGAAAAGAACCTCTGTCCAACTTTTAAGCATGGGGTTGGATCAATCATGCTTTGGGGTTGTGTTGCAGCCAGTGGCACAGGGAACATCTCACGAGTAGAAGGAAAAATGGATTCAATAAAATTTCAGCAAATTTTGGATGGTAACTTGATGCCATCTGTGAAAAAGCTGAAGTTAAAGAGAGGATGGCTTCTACAAATGGATAATGATCCTAAACACACCTCAAAATCCACGGGGGATTACATCAAGAGGCGTAAACTGAAGGTTTTGCCATGGCCTTCACAATCTCCTGACCTCAACATAATTGAAAATTTATGGATAGACCTTAAAAGAGCAGTGCGTGACAGACAGCCCAGAAATCTCAAAGAACTGGAAGACTTTTGTAAGGAAGAATGGGCAAAGATACCTCAAAGAAGAATTGAAAGACTATTGGCTGGCTACAAAAAGCGTTTACAAGCTGTGATACTTGCCAAAGGGGGCAGTACAAGATATGAACTCTGCAGGGTGCCCAAACTTTTGCAGACGCCAATTTTTGGTTTTCTGTTATTTTGAATGTAAATGATGGAAATAAAATCTAACTTTTGTTGACATATTATAAGAATGTCTAATCTGTAATTTGATACCTTTTGGAGATTTTTCCATCTTTCCTTGGCTTCTTTATGCACATTAATACAATTTTTTAGCAGGGGTGCCCAAACTTTCGATCCCCACTGTACATGACTTGTGCTCCCGCCTTGATCGAAGTCCATGGACGCGCGCGCCTGCCGACCCAGGGGTGCCGAGGTTCCGTGCCCAACCGATCAATCAGCAGATTAAGGCCAGTGATGTTCGGCCTGGATTTGCTGATTGCTCCCTGCCTTATCAGTGATTGTCCTGTACTTGTGGTTACACTTACACAGGTACAGGAAATTATGCAATCTTCTTTCCCTGGGTACATTCCGTTCCACAGAGAGAATAAAGCAGATCCACGTGGGACAAAAGCACTTCCCCTTTTACAGTATAAGCACAGCTAGGTCACATTTAACCCCCTGATCTCCCCCTGTTAACCCCTTCACTCCCCTGTCAGTGTCTTTAGTACAGTGTACAAATTTTTTTACTGATCACTGTATTAGTGTCTCCGGCGACTTCAGCTAGCATTAGCATCCCACGATGCTTTTGAAGAGGAGCTGTAACTGGTCTCAGGGAGCGCCTCTTGGCCAACGTTCGAGGGGATAAGTTGCTGAAGATCTGGAGTTTGTCCCCTTTGAATTCAAGGGATGTTTTGTTACGGGTGGAGTTGAATAGGGCCTTTTTACTGGACACCCCAAGGAATTTGCTAAGAAGCATGGTGAGTATTTTACAGATCTCCATCGTTGCCACAAGTTTTTGGAAAATGAAGAAAGAAAAATAAATATTTTTTTATTTATTTTTTTTTATATTTCAAAACCTCGAGAGAAAAACATGAGATCTGCAAAATACTGACCATGCCTCTTTTTAAATTCTTTGGGGTGTCTACCCTTTCCTTTCTAATTGCTAGACAAAAGGAAATGTTGTGCTGAGTGAGCTCACTGTGCACTTCTAGGTCACTGACTAAGTTCCCAGTCAGGACTTTGGGACAAGCTCAGCATCATGTGACCACGGTGGGATCCATTGACAGTGGTCACATATAAATTCAACATTGCCTCCTGGGCATTAAAGTCCACTTGAAAGGGTCAGCAGATGGCACTAAGGGGTTAACAGTGTAGCTAGAGCCATAACAGACCACGCTTTTCCTATGGGGCCCAGAGCTGTCCAGCTCCACATGGATCTATGCAGCTGATAATAGCATTTGATGGATATATTGGGACAAAATGATATTTCCGGATCTCTACACAGTTGCAATGAACATTAATAACATTCTCCATCAATGGAGGATGTGTTCTTGAGGTGGAGCTCCAAGAAACGGGTGTGTTTTAATGGTTTAAATTATTTGGATGTATTTTTTTTTTTTTAATTATATTTATAAACTAAGGTTGCATTGATGTACAGTAGATATGGATATCGGTGCCGATACTAAGCATTTGCATGAGTATTGGTACAAATGCTCTGATAGTTGCAAACCAATACTTTCAGGCTCAGTTCTTTCAGCTGTCAGCGAGATTCCCCGACTGAAAGCTGAAATGTAAGTTTTAAAAAAGCTGTAAAAAAAAAAAAAAAAGGTCAATTTCTCGTTGTTAAGGAGTAGGCCGCCACATTCTTAACAACAGATGACTCATTCAGCTTTCAGTGGGGTTTCCCTGCTGACAGCCGAAGTGTAAACAAAAGAAATGTCCCAGAAAATGGAACTGTCAAAAAAAAGCAGCCTAACAATGTTTATAAACAGCATTGCTCAGCCCTAAAACAGAAAGATAAGAAGAAACATTGTTTAATTTTGTATCTTTCTGTTTATGCATCTACAGATCAAAGGGATGAACTTCAATCTGCAGTTGAAGTCAATTAAAAGCAACCTGTCAAATATGTATTTATTTGTTTTTTTTATTAAATGTTCCTCTGTGTAACCCCTTATTAACCCTTCATTTACTGTAATTAGCCCTAGTTAACTCCTTTTTATCTTTCTCCATTTAATTATCATCTTGATGATTTTTTTTTTCATTTCTATGTTATAAACTACTGTATTAATAATTAAAACATATATATATATATATATATATATATTTTGGTTTGGTTTGTTTATTATTTTCACACGTTCACTTCTCACTCACCCATCTGCCTTGTACAGCGAAGTACTGGTATGCCGATGTGGCTGTACCAACACAAGGGACACTGCGCAATCAAGGTAATCAGGACCCAGTGATCATGTGATTGATATGTGATCACATGATCACAATGTTAGCAAAGCTGTTATGAGTCAATCTTAATCATAACAGCATTGCTTCTCTTCTTGGTGAACTGTGGTTGGCCCACAGCTCTCTCATGGTGTATGGGCCAATCACAGCACCCTGTACGTATGATTATCTATGGACAATCACAAATCTCTATTATTTTGAACTGTCATGAACATAACCCATTCATGACAGTTCAAAGCAAGCATTGCATTGCTCTATCTTGGTTTTCATCCTACTTATCACAGCGCTCCGTCAGTGTTACCTATGACTCTGTCTCCTTCTCTCCACTTCCTCTTTTTGTAGGTGTCCCCCAAAATCCTGTCCTCGGAGCCACCCTCTTCTCCATCTACACCTTCACCCTTAGTCTCTTAATTAACTCCCATGACTTCCAGTTCTATCCATCTCTATGTTGATGACATCCAAATCTACCTGTCTTCTCCTCACTTCACCTCTCACTCATCCATTCTTCTTTTACATTACTAATTTCCTAAAGTTCAACCTTTCTAAAACCACTCATAATATCCTCCCCACCCCCTCACACTTTTGCCCTCCTCCATGACTTTTCCATCAAGATCAATAATGCAACTATCAGTCCCTCCCCTCAAACAAGGGTACAAGTTGAAATTTTGGACTCTGGCCTGGCCTTTCAGAACTGGCTGTCTCTTTTTTTGGAGTGGCAGTATCTTTGCTGGTTTGGCTGCCTCTTTTCTGCACTGACTGTCTCTTCTGCACCATCTGTCTCTGCTAGATGGGTTATCTCTTTTCCTGACAGGCTATCTCTTTTCCCAGTTGGGTCCAGCAAATAAATATCCCAATCAGGCAAAGAGAGAGCCCAGTCCAAGAAGGAACATCCCTATCCAGCAAAGAGACATCCCTGTCCAGCAACAAAACATCCCATCTTTGCTATATGGGGATGTCTCTTTGCTGGACAGTCTGTTTCTTTGCTGGACTGGGCTGTCTCTTTGCCCAGCTGGGTCCAGCAAAGAGACATCCCAATCCAGCAAAGAGACAGTCTAGCAAACAGGCAGTCTAGCAAAAATCACCCATCACACAGTTAACCCTTTGATTGCCCCCAAATGTTAACCCCTTCCTGCCCAGTGCCATTAGTACAGTGTCAGTGGTTTTTTTTTTAGCACTGATACCCGCCGACCAGCCAGCCTCCCCAGGGTCCCCCTCACCGACCCTGGGTCCATCCCGGACCACCGGGTACCAGCTCGCCTGGAGCAGCCACCTGATTGCCAGCTCCGGCGCCCCTGCGCCCCATCCGCTGCCATCCGGGCCCCTGAGCCTGCTGCCGAGGTCCCCACCAACACCCACAGACACTCTGTCCCTCCAGCGGCACTCCGGCGGTCCGAAGCCGCTTGAGGCCTACCACGGCACCCGAAGCCGCGGTGTTTCCTGCCGGCCGTGGCTGGAATCGCAGCGGGAATTGCGGCCGTGGCGGGACACCTCCGCTCCTCCGGGGAAGCTACCACCACCACCAACGGTCCTTCTAACCTAGGAGGGATCCACCTCCACCCCGACGCTCCAGGACCCAGGACACCAGGTACTCCACCAGGGGCACCCACTACCCATCAGGGAGCCCAACCACCATCCCACCGCCAGCCACCAGGGACACACTCAGGGATCCCACCATCCACCGGAAACCCCTAACCACCAGGGACCCTAAACCACTATCCCTCCAGGGATCGCTACTACCCCACCAGGGATAGCACGGCCACCATCCCACCAGGGATCCCCTGCCCACCACCCCACCTGGGACTACCAGCCAGCCACCCCACCCAGGACCGCTAGCCCACCACCCTGCCTTCCGGCACGCTTTTCCCTCTGGCGAAGCCCCGGCGACTCGTGGCCCACCACAACCCCTGAAGCCACGGTCTCTCCTACCGGCCGCAACAGATCACAGATTAGCACAAACCACGACGATCGCTACCGCAACGCCCCGCTTGACCCTGTTATCGCCATCCCTGACCAGCACCCCCTCACCCACCCCGACCTTTCCAGCACCCCGCTCACCCCAACATGTCGCCCGCGCTCCTCCTCCTCGTCCTCCTCTCCTCCATCCCTAAAACCGCCTCCCTCTACCCACCCACCCCCGCTAAGCAGCTCTATATCGCCCCCTCACTTCTCCCCTCTCCCCACTACGGCACCCACCACCTCCTCCTGCTACTCCACTTCCCCGCTGACCCACTTGCCACCACTTTCAGACCCACGCGCTCCTACACCTCCCGTTCCCACGCCACCTTCCTCACCCTCCTCCTTCTCATATCAGCTGGAGACATCTCCCCAAACCCTGGCCCCTCACCACCTCACCCCCCCTAGTGACCCCCCTGCTCACGCCAGCCGACGCAATCCCCTCAACCTCATACATGTACCCCTCCTCCCCATATCTATCCCCCCTCTCTCGGTTGCACTCCTGAATGCCCGTTCGGTTTGCAATAAGCTTACCGCCATCCATGACCTCTTCATCTCCCGCTCCCTCAACCTCCTAGCAGTCACCGAAACCTGGGTACAGGCCACCGACTCCACTTCCCCTGCGGCACTCACCCATGGAGGTCTCATCTGGACCCATTCACCAAGACTGAGCGATCGCAGAGGTGGTGGTGTCGGCTTGCTCCTTTCACCGCTGAGCACCTTCCAGGTCCTCCCTAACCCACCCTCTCTTTCCTTCCCCTCCTTTGAGGTGCACTGCATCCGACTCTTCTAACCCACCCCCCTAAGGATCGCAGTGATCTACAGACCTCCTGGGTCCATACCCCACTTCCTGGACAACTTTGCTGCCTGACTCCCCTTCTTCCTCTCCTCTGAGCTACCGACCATCATCCTCGGAGACTTCAATATCCCCATCAACGACAACAACCCGGCTACTTCCCAATTCCTCCACCTAACCTCCTCCTTCGCGCTCACACAGCACACTCAATCCTCCACCCACTTCGGAGGGAACACCCTGGACCTCGTCTTCTCCCACCTCTGTACCCTCAACCAGTTCTCTAACACCCCCTTCCCTCTCTCCGACCACCACCTCATCACATTCTCCATCTCCCGTTCCCCCAACTCCCCCCCCAAAAACGCCAAACCATCACCAGCCGCAACCTCCACAACCTGAACCCGACCCCCCTCCACTCGGCCGCCGACTGCCTACACGACAGCATCCTCTCACTGTCATGTCCTGACATAGCCACCACCTTGTACAATGACTCATCGCTTCTCGGCCTTTTGGCTAAGCTCAAGTGTAGTATCTGTTCTTATCAGTGTCCAGTGGGGGTGCTCCTGGCCATTCTAGCTTTGCGGGGATGGCTGTTGTATAGTACCCTCACTGGTATGATGGGGGTCCGGAAGGCTAGTACCGGAGGGACAGAAACCGGGGAGCGCCACACGTTAAGCTGGGGTCCTGGGAGTAATTCCTCCGGGAAAACTGGAAAGACCCAGTACCTGCTGATTTGGACGGTTCTACCTTGGTCTGGCCAGGGGCTGAGGAGGCAGAAAGTCCGCAAACACGGTGCCCCCTGAGTAGTCGCCTCAGTAGTAGTGCTCTGAGTAGCACTTGGGTGTGGGACCCCACGTTGTGAATGAGCACATGGTCACCGCGTTTAAAACACTTTTTGCACTGCGCCTCTAGGACCGGGCCTTTTGGCCATGTCCTGGGCAATTTTTTTGCTACAAGCCTCAGGGCCTGGTCAGTGCACAATTTGGGCACGACCACTTTTTTCTTATTTTTATAGATTATTTTTTATTTATTTATTTTTTTTTTTCTCACCCCACGTTTGTCGCTTTTTACTTATGTGTGTGTTTTTCTCACAGGATGGAAGGTGTGGGTCCTCGGGCCTGCCCTGAAGTCTAGGGGGAGGATGTGTGGCCTTTTGGTTCCTTCCTCCCCTGTCCCTGGGGGGTTTTCTCTTCGGGAGAGCCCCCCGACCAAGTACTGGATGTCCGACTTCGGCTGGACATAAGGAAAGGTGGTCCACCAGGCCTTCTGGCCAGGAGGACCAAATGGGAACCTTGTCCCTGTCAGGAGCTTCGTGCCCCAAGGGATCAGGGTAGTGGTCCAACCCCTTCGGGGGTAGGACAAAGCACACCCCTAAGTGCACTTTTTGTGTGGTGTTTTGGCACTTGCACTTTTTTGTGAAACACTTACGGGTTTTTTCGTTCTAGTTTGCACTAAAAAAAAAAAAAAAGAATGACTCACTGTCAGCTGCCCTAGACTCTCTGGCACCCCTTACCACACGCATCATCAAACCCAGACCGCTTCAACCCTGGCAGACCGACAGCACTAAATGCCTCAAACGTCGCAGTCGCGCACTGGAGAGACTGTGGCGCAAAACCAGGTCCCCTCATACATTCTCCCTCTACAAATCTGCATTTCTCACCTACACCTCCTCCCTCCACGCCGCCAAGCAGGCCTACTTTGTTAACCTGATCAACACCCTCTCCTCCTGTCCCCGCCGACTCTTCTCCACCTTCAACTCCCTGCTCTCTACCCCCCCTCCTCCACTCAGTACCTCTCTCACCACCCACGAGATTGCCACCCATTTCCACAACAAGATTGACGCTATTTGTAAGGACATCATCAACTTGCAATCTACCTCCCCACCTAGCCTCCCCACCCCCGTCACCCCTTCATCCCCCCCCTCCTCTGCCCTCACAACCGCTCTGCCTCCCACCTCTCCCAAGGCCCCGCCCACCATAACCCCCCCTGCACTGCACTCCCTCAGCCCTGTCACTACTGAGGAAGTCGCCAAAGTCCTCTCAGAAGCCCGCCTCACTACCTGCCCCCTGGACCCTATCCCCTCTCAACTCCTCCGGTCACCCCCCCGCCTCCCTCATCCGCTCCCTCACCCACATCTTCAATATCTCCCTCTCTACTGGCACATTCCCCTCCCCCCTAAAGCACGTGCATATCACCCCCATCCTCAAAAAGCCCTCCCTGGATCCCGCGGACCCCAACAACCTCAGACCCATCTCCCTGCTGCCACTCACCTCCAAGCTCATGGAGCGCATAGTCTACGATCGCCTAAGCTCCCACCTTACAGACAATAACCTCCTTGACCCACTACAGTCCGGCTTCCGTCCCCTACACTCCACTGAAACTGCCCTCCTCAAAATCACTAACGACCTACTAAACGCCAAAGCCAAGGGAGACTACTCTGTCCTCCTTCTCCTGGACCTCTCTGCGGCCTTCGACACAGTTGACCACCTCCTCCTCCTTAATAAACTACTCTCCCTTGGCATCAGAGATACTGCTCTCTCTTGGTTCTCATCCTACCTATCCCGACGCTCCTTCAGTGTCACCTACAATGGTGCCACCTCCCCCTCCCTCAACCTCTCTGTCGGGGTCCCCCAAGGCTCTGTCCTTGGACCCCTTCTCTTGTCCATCTACACCTCCTCCCTGGGCAAACTCATACACTCCCAGGGCTTCAACTATCACCTCTATGCCGACGACACCCAAATCTACCTCTCCACCCCTCTCCTCACCCCCACTATCTCCGCCCGCATCACTCACCTCCTAAATGACATCTCAGACTGCATGTCGCTACATTTCCTCAAGCTCAACCTCTCCAAAACCGAGCTCCTTGTCTTTCCCCCTGCCCACACCCCCCCCCCCCCCCATCCTATCCATCATCACTAACAACTCCACTATCACTCCCGCCCCGCAAGCCAAAGTCCTTGGCGTCATTCTTGACTCGAACCTCTCCTTCCAACCGCATCATCATCTCATGCCTTGACTACTGTAATTCTCTTCTCACAGGTCTACCCAATTGCAGGCTCTCCCCGCTCCAGACCATCCTGAACTCAGCGGCTAGACTCATCCACCTCACCAACCGCTCCACCTCTGCCACCCCCCTCTGCCTCTCCCTCCACTGGCTCCCGATTGCCCAACGCATCAAATTTAAACTTCTAACCCTGACCTACAAAGCCATTCACAACACTGCCCCTGACTACCTCACCAACCTGATCCCCAAGTACCGCCCTACCCATACCCTTTGCTCCTCACTGGACCTCCTTCTATCCTGCTCCCTGGTCTCCTCCTCCCATGCACGACTGCAGGACTTCTCCAGGTCCTCCCCCATCCTCTGGAACTCACTGTCCCAATCCATCAGACTGTCGCCTTCCCTCTTCACATTCAGGCGCTCCCTCAAAACCCATCTCTTCAGGGAAGCCTACCCCACCCTTACCTAACGGCCATTCTCCCTCTTTCCTCCCACCCCTCATTCCCCTCTGCCACTTTCTACTGTACCTTTACCCCCTCCCTCCTAGAATGTAAGCTCGAAAGAGTAGGGCCCTCTTACCCCTCGTACGCTGTTCGTTTTTGTTGTACTGTGCCATGTATTGTCCCCCCCCCCTCTATTGAACAGCGCTGAGCAAACCCTTTGGCGCTATATAAACTCAATGTAACAATAATAATAATAATAATAATAATAATAATAATAATTGGTGTCACTGGGGATGTCAGTGGCACCAAGTCAGTTCCCCCCCCCCAGTGTTAGAATGTGCACCGCAGTACCGCTATATGCCGCTAATCACCAACATTATTATTAAATCAAAAAAATTCCAGTATCTATACCGCTATTTGTAATCGCTATAACTTTCACATAAACCAATGTATTGGGATTTTTTTAGCAAAGACATGGAGCAAAATACATTTTGGCCTAAATTTATGACAAAATTAGATTTTTTTTTTACTGGACATGTTGAACCACTTCTACGCTGCCCTATAGTAGAAATACCTTGTAAATCACCTTAACCAAAAATGTGCAGATGTCTATACTCCCCAGCAAAACATCTACGTTGATGAGTCCCTCATTCATTTTTCTGGCCGCCTTGCATTCAAACAATTTCTCCTCAGCAAGCGTGCCAGATATGGGGCCAAGGTGTAGAAGACCTGTGAGAGGGCAACAGGCTATACTTATAAATTTTGGATTTACAAGGGAAAAGATCACATGGAGCCCCTCGAATGCCCAGACTAAATGGAGAGCAGTGGCAAGACAGTTTGGGACTTGGTGTCATCCTTTTTCCATATGGGGTACCACTTATACGTGGACAATTTTTATTCAAGCGTGCCACTATTTAGACATTTGTACAATCTTGGACCAGTGACATACTGGTACATCCCTGGACTTTCAATGGTTATACCAGGATGATGCCTGCAGCTGGTATTGGTTTTTTTTAATTTGGTGATCGGCTTTCATGTAAAAGCAATCCTAGTGGTTAATTAGCTGCAGGATTGCTTTTACAAGCAGTGGGAGTATAAGCCCCCCTCCTCCACTGCCTTCCATGCTCTTCTCGGGCAGTCTCGTGCCATTGGGGGAACCTGACAATGCAGCCGGTGTTTCTGCCAGCTGACCATAGAGCTGATTGGAGACCAGAATGGTGCCAATTGTCTCTATAGTCTAACAAATTGGAAGCTATGAGCATTTCATCACTTCAGTTTTGCAAGATATAAACAGCACCATTTGAAAATTGGGAAAGCATCTTATCACACCGATCTTGGTGAGATTAGAGAATGTAAGAGCAGTGCAGATATCTAGAGTCTGATAGACCCTAGATTTCTCAAAAAGAATATATGACAATGCCCATGAAGTTATAGGGGATATTTGCATTGCATATGATAGCATTAAAAGTGTTCAAACAAAAAACAAAACAAAAAAAATTAAATCAGCACCCTTTATTTCCTCATTACACTTACTGACTGCCTATCACAGTTCTGGAGGCCCTGAAATGCCAGGATAGCACCAACAACACCCCCCCCCCCCCCCCCCCATGACCCATTTTTGGAAAGTAGACACCCCAAGGAATTTGGTAAGAAGCATGGTGAGTATTTTGCAGATCTTGTTTGTTGTCACACGTTTTTGGAAAATGAAGAAATAAAACAAAACATATTTTGTATTTTCTTTTTTTATATTTCAAATATGTGGCTGTATGTGGCTACTAAACATATATATATACATATGGAGCTGCTATCGCCTGACTAAAACCTGAATGTGCTAATGAACAATTCAAAAAATGGTGTTGTGCTCCCTAAATGGTATCTAAATATTAGTTTATACATCCCATAAATATATACATTAAATCAATTATTATTATTATTATTATACAGTATTTATAAAGCGCCAATAGTTCGCTCAGCGCTGTACATTACAAAGGGAGACAGAACATGTGACAGAACAGTACCAATACAATGCAAAACATGAGGGGATCAAGGGCCCTGCTCTTTCGAGCTTACAGTCTAGGAGGGAGGGGGTGGTGGCACAGGAGGAGATAGCTGTGGGGGATGGAGTGGTAGGAAGAGTGGAGGAGGTCGGCAAGTTAGCAGGGGGTGGGGTAGGCTTCCCTGAAGAGATGGGTTTTCAGGGTGCATACAGACTTAAATAATAACATGTGATACTTAGAATAATAAACATACGTGTGTAAACAAAAAACATCACATGATGACATAGATAAGTGAAAACTAAACATGCATCCCCAAAAACAGGGAAAAAATGTGACTTAGGTCACGAGTGAAGTGATAGATGAATGGCATAAATTGTGCCTCAATAGAAAGTGCTGTGTAAACATAACACAACAAATGTGAATGCACTAAAGTGGTAAGGTCAGGATAAAACCTGATAACAAAAAAAACGTTTAAAACCACATGACCTCCTAACACATCAATGTGTGAAATCAAAGTGATAAATAACAACCAACTGTTGTCTAGCTGGTGTGATATAATTGTAGTGGATTGTGATAGACAGTCCACGTTCTATTAGATGATCAGTAAAATGACAATTTTATAGTCTTGCTACTTTCTGTTTCTTGCTCTTTAAATTCCTTACTCTCTTAAGTAAACAATCAGATATAGGTTGAAAGAACAATGATGATAATTAAGATGGCGCCTTCATCCAGAGTCTCACCCTAGGTGACTCATTAGGAGAAAAGTATCTTTTAATGTAAACAACCCGCATAAAAGGGAATGAGTCTTTTTGGGGACAATGATTGGAAGATATCAACACGGATGGAAGAACATGCAAAAACCCAGTGGACTTTTCACCCAATCAATGTATATGCTTTGCCTGCATCATAAGCCCTATAAACGATACTGTTAGTTCCTCAATAAAACAGAATATTAGGAAGTTGGCAAACTGCAACAGTGTCAGTGTCTTGCTTCCACGTGCACGTAATTCTATATTAATTTGGCTCTCTGGTAGATCATGGTAAATGGTCTGTAGGTGACCTAGTCCAAAACATTTTGGCGCCCAACGTGGGGCCCGGGTTTTCTGAACACTGGACTAGCCGACCGAGAGTGGATGAGGGGGACTGTGGAGCATTCCAGACTCGGAGACTGATCACCTCCTAAAGCGGTAAGTGAATTTTTATGTTTAATAATTCCTTACCTGCGTAGTCTGGAATTGCCCAGCGGGACTACTCACCCGTCTGGCTGTCCGTTGGTCAGCAAAGGACAGGTACTTGCCCGGGGCTCCTCTGTACCCACCTGTCTGTGTAACGTCATCTACCAGTGTGATATGTCTTGTCTTTTGTGTTGTCTGTGTGTACCAGTGTGATTGGTTGTTGCTGATGCGCCTGTGAGGGAGGGGAGAATTACGGCACAATATTCCTCATCAGGAGTGGACAGGATACGCCCTGACTGGAGAGAGGGTGCCAGGGAACTCGCAGTCGCAGTAATGGCGACACGAGGGGAACTCGCAGTCGCAGTAATGGCGACACAAGGGGAACTCGCAGTCGCAGTAATGGCGACACGAGGGGACTCGCAGTCGCAGTAATGGCGACACGAGGGAAAAAACCACAGCCAGGGATTGGTCTTGTGGAAAAGAATTAAAAGTTTTACTCCCAACAGGCGTGTCTGAAATACTATGTCATGGTCACACTGTGTATGTGGATTAATGTTTGGTGTACATGAAAGAAAATGGGGATTGGTGAAAGTAGTACAAGTTTTACAAGGTTTTAAACAAGGTTTACAGGGTTAATGTACATTACTCAGTGTAGCTGGAAAAATAGGGAAGTTACTGGAGGAGAAGCAGGGGCGGGAAGGTGCAATGTGAGCTCTGTTTAAACCATCTCACGACACAGCAATCTCAGAACAAGAGAGAGTGACGGCTTTGGAGTTCACCTTAGGGTCCCCGGGAGGGAAGTAAAACAAAATGGGACAGAAACTTACAAAGCCAGGGAACAGTTCATTTGTTTGTGAACTGGTGGAGGAAAGAGAGGGAGGAGAATATGTAAAAGAGTTGGAGAAGTTAAACAAACTGGGTGGAACATGTAAAAACAGAGGAAGATTGCAGGCGGAGAATTGGAGGAAACTGTGTAAAGAGAAGAAAGGGCTTCTAATGAAGCATAACATGTTAAAGACAGCGGAAACTTGGTTTAATGTGGCCCGCACCCTACATCAGGAGTAGAGATGAGCGAAGTATTCAAAAATTTGATTCGACTGATTCGGCGAATTTGTGAAAAAAAATTGATTTGAGTCGAATATATTCGCTGCAAATTTAACTTATAAAAGGGTGTTTCTAGGCTTCAGAGAGCCTTTATATTAGTGCAGAACACTGTACCTTTAATTTAAATGCCCTTGGAGTCTGCTGGGGAAGAGAAATAATACTGTCAGTCAGTATGACATGCAGATGAGTGCCGTCGATCTTAGAATCACCGCACACTTCACTCATTTGGGCAGTCACGGGGCCAAAACCAGAGTGTGGAGCCACAGTGTGGCGGTGGAGGCAGCAGCAATGGGAGGCCATACAGCACCCTATGACAAAATGGAACCCACCAGCAGTGTGAGGAGACCTGAAAGTGGCACATGGCAGAGTGTGGCGATGGAGACAGCAGCAATGGGAGGCCGTACAGGGACCCACGCTGCTGATGGAGCTGCCACTGCTCCTACCACCCCACCCCTCCCCTGCTGCCATGGCAGCGGAACACGAGCGCACAGGGCCCACAGTGTCTGAGGATGGACGTTGTCGCAGAAAGGCAGAGACCAACTGACTACATAGGTGGTTTTTATAGTACGTAATTTTGGCCTCCCTCTCAGCAGGTGTGAAAAAGGCCACCATTTTGGAATGGTAGCAAGGGTCCAACAAGGTGGACAGCCAAAAGTCATCCCTCTGTCTGATGGTTATTATTCGGCTGTCGCTACGCAAGCAACCGAGCATGCTATGGGCCATTTGTGTCAAGGAATGCAAGGGACTCCCTGCCTCCATCTCCAGAGCATACTGCCACGGTGCGTCTGGGTCCTCTGTCTCCTCCTCCTCCTCCTCTACCAGATGCTCCTGCTCCTCCACTCCTGTCCGCTGAGTGGAAAAAACCACCCATTTCACTCAATAATTCCTGAGCACCAATGTCCTACTCTACCTCCTCCTCTTCTTCCTGTCCTGCCCCCACAGGGGTCATGTGGCGTTGAGATCTGTGCGCCACGTCTACCGCACCCTGACCAGCCATTGTTAACAGCATTTGTTCCAGGACGTGCAACAGAGGAATGACGTCGTTCATCCCATAGTCCTGCCGACTCACGAATAGCGTGGCCTCCTCAAAGGGCCTGAGCAAGCGGCAGGTGTCACGCATGAGCTGCCAATGGCTGACATCTAAGTTACACAGGGGAGTACCTTTATCCGCTTGTAACATCAGGAAATCGGTGATGGCCTTTCGCTGTTCGTAAAGGCGGTCTAACATATGTAGGGTTGAATTCCACCTTGTTGCAACGTCACAGCATGAGGAGTCGGTACAGGGGCCCATGGCAGATTAGGGGCCTGGCCGCAGCAATGTGAGGCCCGTAATCTGCCAGCACCCTATGACAAAATGGAACCCAGCAGCAGTGTGAGGACACGTGAAAGTGGCACATGGCAGAGTGTGGCGATGGAGACAGCAGCAATGGGAGGCCGTACAGGGACCCATGAGACACTGTGGACCTGGCAGCAGCGTAAGGAGGCGGTACAGGGGCCCATGGCAGATTAGGGGCCTGGCCGCAGCAATGTGAGGCCCGTAATCTGCCAGCATCCTATGACAAAATGGAACCCAGCAGCAGTGTGAGGACACCTGAAAGTGGCACATGGCAAGACACACTGTGGAGCTGGCAGCAGCATGAGGAGGCGGTACAGGGGCACATGGCAGATTAGGGGCCTGGCAGCAGCAATGGGAGACGCCCGTAATCTGCCAGCAACCTATGACAAAATGGAACCCAGAAGCAGTGTGAGGAGACCTGAAAGTGGCACATGGCAGAGTGTGACGATGGAGACAGCAGCAATGGGAGGCGGTACAGGGACCCATGAGACACTGTGGACCTGGCAGCAGCGTGAGGAGGCGGTACAGGGGCCCATGGCAGATTAGGGGCCTGGCCGCAGCAATGTGAGGCCCGTAATCTGCCAGCATCCTATGACAAAATGGAACCCAGCAGCAGTGTGAGGACACCTGAAAGTGGCACATGGCAGAGTGTGGCGATGGAGACAGCAGCAATGGGAGGCCGTACAGGGACCCATGAGACACTGTGGACCTGGCAGCAGCGTGAGGAGGCGGTACAGGGGCCCATGGCAGATTAGGGGCCTGGCCGCAGCAATGTGAGGCCCATAATCTGCCAGCACCCTATGACAAAATGGAACCCAGCAGGAGTGTGAGGACACCTGAAAGTGGCACACGGCAGAGTGTGGCGATGGAGACAGCAGCAATGGGAGGCGGTACAGGGACCCATGACACACTGTGGACCTGGCAGCAGCGTGAGGAGGCGGTACAGGGGCCCATGGCAGATTAGGGGCCTGGCCGCAGCAATGGGAGGCCCGTAATCTGCCAGCATCCTATGACAAAATGGAACCCAGCAGCAGTGTGAGGACACCTGAAAGTGGCACATGGCATGACACACTGTGGACCTGGCAGCAGCGTGAGGAGGCGGTACAGGGGCCCATGGCAGATTAGGGGCCTGTCCGCAGCAATGTGAGGCCCGTAATCTGCCAGCATCCTATGACAAAATGGAACCCAGCAGCAGTGTGAGGACACCTGAAAGTGGCACATGGCATGACACACTGTGGAGCTGGCAGCAGCGTGAGGAGGCGGTACAGGGGCCCATGGCAGATTAGGGGCCTGGCCGCAGCAATGTGAGGCCCGTAATCTGCCAGCATCCTATGACAAAATGGAACACAGCAGCAGTGTGAGGACACCTGAAAGTGGCACATGGCATGACACACTGTGGACCTGGCAGCAGCATGAGGAGGCGGTACAGGGGCCCATGGCAGATTAGGGGCCTGGCAGCAGCTATGGGAGGCCCATAATCTGCCAGCACCCTATGACAAAATGGAACCCAGAAGGAGTGTGAAGAGACCTGAAAGTGGCACATAGCAGAGTGTGACGATGGAGACAGCAGCAATGGGAGGCGGTACAGGGACCCATGAGACACTGTGGACCTGGCAGCAGCGTGAGGAGGCGGTACAGGGGCCCATGGCAGATTAGGGGCCTGGCCGCAGCAATGGGAGGCCCGTAATCTGCCAGCATCCTATGACAAAATGGAACCCAGCAGGAGTGTGAGGAGACCTGAAAGTGGCACATGGCAGAGTGTGGCGATGGAGACAGCAGCAATGGGAGGCCGTACAGGGACCCATGACACACTGTGGACCTGGCAGCAGCGTGAGGAGGCAGTACAGGGGCCCATGGCAGATTAGGGGCCTGGCAGCAGCTATGGGAGGCCCGTAATCTGCCAGCACCCTATGACAAAATGGAACCCAGCAGGAGTGTGAGGAGACCTGAAAGTGGCACATGGCAGAGTGTGGCGATGGAGACAGCAGCAATGGGAGGTGGTACAGGGACCCATGAGACACTGTGGACCTGGCAGCAGCGTGAGGAGGCGGTAAAGGGGCCCATGGCAGATTAGGGGCCTGGCCGCAGCAATGTGAGGCCCGTAATCTGCCAGCATCCTATGACAAAATGGAACCCAGCAGCAGTGTGAGGACACCTGAAAGTGGCACATGGAATGACACACTGTGGACCTGGCAGCAGCGTGAGGAGGCGGTACAGGGGCCCATGGCAGATTAGGGGCCTGGCCGCAGCAATGTGAGGCCCGTAATCTGCCAGCATCCTATGACAAAATGGAACCCAGCAGCAGTGTGAGGACACCTGAAAGTGGCACATGGCAGAGTGTGGCGATGGAGACAGCAGCAATGGGAGGCCGTACAGGGACCCATGACACACTGTGGACCTGGCAGCAGCGTGAGGAAGCGGTACAGGGGCCCATGGCAGATTAGGGGCCTGGCCGCAGCAATGTGAGGCCCGTAATCTGCCAGCACCCTATGACAAAATGGAACCCAGCAGCAGTGTGAGGACACCTGAAAGTGGCACATGGCAGAGTGTGGTGATGGAGACAGCAGCAATGGGAGGCGGTACAGGGACCCATGAGACACTGTGGACCTGGCAGCAGCGTGAGGAGGCGGTACAGGGGCCCATGGCAGATTAGGGGCCTGGCCGCAGCAATGTGAGGCCCGTAATCTGCCAGCATCCTATGACAAAATGGAACCCAGCAGCAGTGTGAGGACACCTGAAAGTGGCACATGGCATGACACACTGTGGACCTGGCAGCAGCATGAGGAGGCGGTACAGGGGCCCATGGCAGATTAGGGGCCTGGCAGCAGCTATGGGAGGCCCGTAATCTGCCAGCACCCTATGACAAAATGGAACACACCAGCAGTGTGAGGAGACCTGAAAGTGGCACATGGCAGAGTGTGGCGATGGAGACAGCAGCAATGGGAGGCCATAGAGGGACCCATGAGACACTGTGGACCTGGCAGCAGCGTGAGGAGGCGGTACAGGGGCCCATGGCAGATTAGGGGCCTGGCCTCAGCAATGTGAGGCCCGTAATCTGCCAGCATCCTATGACAAAATGGAACCCAGCAGCAGTGTGAGGACACCTGAAAGTGGCACATGGCATGACACACTGTGGACCTGGCAGCAGCATGAGGAGGCGGTACAGGGGCCCATGGCAGATTAGGGGCCTGGCAGCAGCAATGGGAGACGCCCGTTATCTGCCAGCAACCTATGACAAAATGGAACCCAGAAGCAGTGTGAGGAGACCTGAAAGTGGCACATGGCAGAGTGTGACGATGGAGACAGCAGCAATGGGAGGCGGTACAGGGACCCATGAGACACTGTGGACCTGGCAGCAGCGTGAGGAGGCGGTACAGGGGCCCATGGCAGATTAGGGGCCTGGCCGCAGCAATGGGAGGCCCGTAATCTGCCAGCATCCTATGACAAAATGGAACCCAGCAGGAGTGTGAGGAGACCTGAAAGTGGCACATGGCAGAGTGTGGCGATGGAGACAGCAGCAATGGGAGGCCGTACAGGGACCCATGACACACTGTGGACCTGGCAGCAGCGTGAGGAGGCGGTACAGGGGCCCATGGCAGATTAGGGGCCTGGCAGCAGCTATGGGAGGCCCGTAATCTGCCAGCACCCTATGACAAAATGGAACCCAGCAGGAGTGTGAGGAGACCTGAAAGTGGCACATGGCAGAGTGTGGCGATGGAGACAGCAGCAATGGGAGGCGTTACAGGGACCCATGATACACTGTGGACCTGGCAGCAGCGTGAGGAGGCGGTACAGGGGCCCATGGCAGATTAGGGGCCTGGCCGCAGCAATGTGAGGCCCGTAATCTGCCAGCATCCTATGACAAAATGGAACCCAGCTGCAGTATGAGGACACCTGAAAGTGGCACATGGCAGAGTGTGGCGATGGAGACAGCAGCAATGGGAGGCGGTACAGGGACCCATAACACACTGTGGACCTGGCAGCAGCGTGAGGAGGCGGTACAGGGGCCCATGGCAGATTAGGGGCCTGGCCTCAGCAATGTGAGGCCCGTAATCTGCCAGCATCCTATGACAAAATGGAACCCAGCAGCAGTGTGAGGACACCTGAAAGTGGCACATGGCATGACACACTGTGGACCTGGCAGCAGCATGAGGAGGCGGTACAGGGGCCCATGGCAGATTAGGGGCCTGGCAGCAGCAATGGGAGACGCCCGTAATCTGCCAGCACCCTATGACAAAATGGAACACACCAGCAGTGTGAGGAGACCTGAAAGTGGCACATGGCAGAGTGTGGCGATGGAGACAGCAGCAATGGGAGGCCGTACAGGGACCCATAAGAAACTGTGGACCTGGCAGCAGCGTGAGAAGGCGGTACAGGGGCCCATGGCAGATTAGGGGCTTGGCAGCAGCAATGGGAGGCCGGTAATCTGCCAGCATCCTATGACAAAATGGAACCCAGCAGGAGTGTGAGGAGACCTGAAAGTGGCACATGGCAGAGTGTGGCGATGGAGACAGCAGCAATGGGAGGCGGTACAGGGACCCATGACACACTGTGGAACTGGCAGCAGCGTGAGGAGGCGGTACAGGGGCCCATGGCAGATTAGGGGCCTGGCCTCAGCAATGTGAGGCCCGTAATCTGCCAGCATCCTATGACAAAATGGAACCCAGCAGCAGTGTGAGGACACCTGAAAGTGGCACATGGCATGACACACTGTGGACCTGGCAGCAGCATGAGGAGGCTGTACAGGGGCCCATGGCAGATTATTGGCCTGGCAGCAGCAATGGGAGACGCCCGTAATCTGCCAGCAACCTATGACAAAATGGAACCCAGAAGCAGTGTGAAGAGACCTGAAAGTGGCACATGGCAGAGTGTGACGATGGAGACAGCAGCAATGGGAGGCGGTACAGGGACCCATGAGACACTGTGGACCTGGCAGCAGCGTGAGGAGGCGGTACAGGGGCCCATGGCAGATTAGGGGCCTGGCCGCAGCAATGGGATGCCCGTAATCTGCCAGCATCCTATGATAAAATGGAACCCAGCAGGAGTGTGAGGAGACCTGAAAGTGGCACATGGCAGAGTGTGGCGATGGAGACAGCAGCAATGGGAGGCCGTACAGGGACCCATGACACACTGTGGACCTGGCAGCAGCATGAGAAGGCAGTACAGGGGCCCATGGCAGATTAGGGGCCTGGCAGCAGCTATGGGAGGCCCGTAATCTGCCAGCACCCTATGACAAAATGGAACCCAGCAGGAGTGTGAGGAGACCTGAAAGTGGCACATGGCAGAGTGTGGCGATGGAGACAGCAGCAATGGGAGGTGGTACAGGGACCCATGAGACACTGTGGACCTGGCAGCAGCGTGAGGAGGCGGTACAGGGGCCCATGGCAGATTAGGGGCCTGGCCGCAGCAATGTGAGGCCCGTAATCTGCCAGCATCCTATGACAAAATGGAACCCAGCAGCAGTGTGAGGACACCTGAAAGTGGCACATGGAATGACACACTGTGGACCTGGCAGCAGCGTGAGGAGGCGGTACAGGGGCCCATGGCAGATTAGGGGCCTGGCCGCAGCAATGTGAGGCCCGTAATCTGCCAGCATCCTATGACAAAATGGAACCCAGCAGCAGTGTGAGGACACCTGAAAGTGGCACATGGCAGAGTGTGGCGATGGAGACAGCAGCAATGGGAGGCCGTACAGGGACCCATGAGACACTGTGGACCTGGCAGCAGCGTGAGGAGGCGGTACAGGGGCCCATGGCAGATTAGGGGCTTGGCAGCAGCAATGGGAGGCCGGTAATCTGCCAGCATCCTATGACAAAATGGAACCCAGCAGGAGTGTGAGGAGACCTGAAAGTGGCACATGGCAGAGTGTGGCGATGGAGACAGCAGCAATGGGAGGCCGTACAGAGACCCATGACACACTGTGGACCTGGCTGCAGCGTGAGGAGGCGGTACAGGGGCCCATGGCAGATTAGGGGCCTGGCCGCAGCAATGTGAGGCCCGTAATCTGCCAGCATCCTATGACAAAATGGAACCCAGCAGCAGTGTGAGGACACCTGAAAGTGGCACAAGGAATGACACACTGTGGACCTGGCAGCAGCATGAGGAGGCGGTACAGGGGCCCATGGCAGATTAGGGGCCTGGCAGCAGCAATGGGAGACGCCCGTAATCTGCCAGCAACCTATGACAAAATGGAACCCAGAAGCAGTGTGAGGAGACCTGAAAGTGGCACATGGCAGAGTGTGACGATGGAGACAGCAGCAATGGGAGGCGGTACAGGGACCCATGAGACACTGTGGACCTGGCAGCAGCGTGAGGAGGCGGTACAGGGGCCCATGGCAGATTAGGGGCCTGGCCGCAGCAATGGGAGGCCCGTAATCTGCCAGCATCCTATGACAAAATGGAACCCAGCAGCAGTGTGAGGAGACCTGAAAGTGGCACATGGCAGAGTGTGACGATGGAGACAGCAGCAATGGGAGGCGGTACAGGGACCCATGAGACACTGTGGACCTGGCAGCAGCGTGAGGAGGCGGTACAGGGGCCCATGGCAGATTAGGGGCCTGGCCGCAGCAATGGGAGGCCCGTAATCTGCCAGCATCCTATGACAAAATGGAACCCAGCAGGAGTGTGAGGAGACCTGAAAGTGGCACATGGCAGAGTGTGGCGATGGAGACAGCAGCAATGGGAGGCGTTACAGGGACCCATGAGACACTGTGGACCTGGCAGCAGCGTGAGGAGGCGGTACAGGGGCCCATGGCAGATTAGGGGCCTGGCCGCAGCAATGTGAGGCCCGTAATCTGCCAGCATCCTATGACAAAATGGAACCCAGCTGCAGTATGAGGACACCTGAAAGTGGCACATGGCAGAGTGTGGCGATGGAGACAGCAGCACTGGGAGGCGGTACAGGGACCCATAACACACTGTGGACCTGGCAGCAGCGTGAGGAGGCGGTACAGGGGCCCATGGCAGATTAGGGGCCTGGCCTCAGCAATGTGAGGCCCGTAATCTGCCAGCATCCTATGACAAAATGGAACCCAGCAGCAGTGTGAGGACACCTGAAAGTGGCACATGGCATGACACACTGTGGACCTGGCAGCAGCATGAGGAGGCGGTACAGGGGCCCATGGCAGATTAGGGGCCTGGCAGCAGCAATGGGAGACGCCCGTAATCTGCCAGCACCCTATGACAAAATGGAACACACCAGCAGTGTGAGGAGACCTGAAAGTGGCACATGGCAGAGTGTGGCGAAGGAGACAGCAGCAATGGGAGGCCGTACAGGGACCCATGAGAAACTGTGGACCTGGCAGCAGCGTGAGAAGGCGGTACAGGGGCCCATGGCAGATTAGGGGCTTGGCAGCAGCAATGGGAGGCCGGTAATCTGCCAGCATCCTATGACAAAATGGAACCCAGCAGGAGTGTGAGGAGACCTGAAAGTGGCACATGGCAGAGTGTGGCGATGGAGACAGCAGCAATGGGAGGCGGTACAGGGACCCATGACACACTGTGGAACTGGCAGCAGCGTGAGGAGGCGGTACAGGGGCCCATGGCAGATTAGGGGCCTGGCCTCAGCAATGTGAGGCCCGTAATCTGCCAGCATCCTATGACAAAATGGAACCCAGCAGCAGTGTGAGGACACCTGAAAGTGGCACATGGCATGACACACTGTGGACCTGGCAGCAGCATGAGGAGGCGGTACAGGGGCCCATGGCAGATTATTGGCCTGGCAGCAGCAATGGGAGACGCCCGTAATCTGCCAGCAACCTATGACAAAATGGAACCCAGAAGCAGTGTGAAGAGACCTGAAAGTGGCACATGGCAGAGTGTGACGATGGAGACAGCAGCAATGGGAGGCGGTACAGGGACCCATGAGACACTGTGGACCTGGCAGCAGCGTGAGGAGGCGGTACAGGGGCCCATGGCAGATTAGGGGCCTGGCCGCAGCAATGGGATGCCCGTAATCTGCCAGCATCCTATGATAAAATGGAACCCAGCAGGAGTGTGAGGAGACCTGAAAGTGGCACATGGCAGAGTGTGGCGATGGAGACAGCAGCAATGGGAGGCCGTACAGGGACCCATGACACACTGTGGACCTGGCAGCAGCATGAGGAGGCAGTACAGGGGCCCATGGCAGATTAGGGGCCTGGCCGCAGCAATGTGAGGCCCGTAATCTGCCAGCATCCTATGACAAAATGGAACCCAGCAGGAGTGTGAGGAGACCTGAAAGTGGCACATGGCAGAGTGTGGCGATGGAGACAGCAGCAATGGGAGGCCGTACAGAGACCCATGACACACTGTGGACCTGGCAGCAGCGTGAGGAGGAGGTACAGGGGCCCATGGCAGATTAGGGGCCTGGCCGCAGCAATGGGATGCCCGTAATCTGCCAGCATCCTATGATAAAATGGAACCCAGCAGGAGTGTGAGGAGACCTGAAAGTGGCACATGGCAGAGTGTGGCGATGGAGACAGCAGCAATGGGAGGCCGTACAGGGACCCATGACACACTGTGGACCTGGCAGCAGCATGAGGAGGCAGTACAGGGGCCCATGGCAGATTAGGGGCCTGGCCGCAGCAATGTGAGGCCCGTAATCTGCCAGCATCCTATGACAAAATGGAACCCAGCAGGAGTGTGAGGAGACCTGAAAGTGGCACATGGCAGAGTGTGGCGATGGAGACAGCAGCAATGGGAGGCCGTACAGAGACCCATGACACACTGTGGACCTGGCAGCAGCGTGAGGAGGCGGTACAGGGGCCCATGGCAGATTAGGGGCCTGGCCGCAGCAATGTGAGGCCCGTAATCTGCCAGCATCCTATGACAAAATGGAACCCAGCAGCAGTGTGAGGACACCTGAAAGTGGCACATGGCATGACACACTGTGGACCTGGCAGCAGCGTGAGGAGGCGGTACGGGGGCCCATGGCAGATTAGGGGCCTGGCAGCAGCAATGGGAGGCCCGTAATCTGCCAGCATCCTATGACAAAATAGAACCCAGCAGCAGTGTGAGGACACCTGAAAGTGGCACATGGCATGACACACTGTGGACCTGGCAGCAGCATGAGGAGGCGGTACAGGGGCCCATGGCAGATTAGGGGCCTGGCAGCAGCTATGGGAGGCCCGTAATCTGCCAGCACCCTATGACAAAATGGAACACACCAGCAGTGTGAGGAGACCTGAAAGTGGCACATGGCAGAGTGTGGCGATGGAGACAGCAGCAATGGGAGGCCGTACAGGGACCCATGAGACACTGTGGACCTGGCAGCAGCGTGAGGAGGCGGTACAGGGGCCCATGGCAGATTAGGGGCCTGGCAGCAGCAATGGGAGACGCCCGTAATCTGCCAGCAACCTATGACAAAATGGAACCCAGAAGCAGTGTGAGGAGACCTGAAAGTGGCACATGGCAGAGTGTGACGATGGAGACAGCAGCAATGGGAGGCGGTACAGGGACCCATGAGACACTGTGGACCTGGCAGCAGCGTGAGGAGGTGGTACAGGGGCCCATGGCAGATTAGGGGCCTGGCCGCAGCAATGGGAGGCCCGTAATCTGCCAGCATCCTATGACAAAATGGAACCCAGCAGGAGTGTGAGGAGACCTGAAAGTGGCACATGGCAGAGTGTGGCGATGGAGACAGCAGCAATGGGAGGCCGTACAGGGACCCATGACACACTGTGGACCTGGCAGCAGCGTGAGGAGGCGGTACAGGGGCCCATTGCAGATTAGGGGCCTGGCAGCAGCTATGGGAGGCCCGTAATCTGCCAGCATCCTATGACAAAATGGAACCCAGCAGGAGTGTGAGGAGACCTGAAAGTGGCACATGGCAGAGTGTGGCGATGGAGACAGCAGCAATGGGAGGCCGTACAGGGACCCATGACACACTGTGGACCTGGCAGCAGCGTGAGGAGGCGGTACAGGGGACCATGGCAGATTAGGGGTCTGGCCGCAGCAATGTGAGGCCCATAATCTGCCAGCATCCTATGACAAAATGGAACCCAGCAGCAGTGTGAGGACACCTGAAAGTGGCACATGGCAGAGTGTGGCGATGGAGACAGCAGCAATGGGAGGCCGTACAGAGACCCATGACACACTGTGGACCTGGCAGCAGCGTGAGGAGGCGGTACAGGGGCCCATGGCAGATTAGGGGCCTGGCCGGAGCAATGTGAGGCCCGTAATCTGCCAGCATCCTATGACAAAATAGAACCCAGCAGGAGTGTGAGGAGACCTGAAAGTGGCACATGGCAGAGTGTGGCGATGGAGACAGCAGCAATGGGAGGCCGTACAGGGACCCATGACACACTGTGGACCTGGCAGCAGCATGAGGAGGCGGTACAGGGGCCCATGGCAGATTAGGGGCCTGGCAGCAGCTATGGGAGGCCCGTAATCTGCCAGCACCCTATGACAAAATGGAACACACCAGCAGTGTGAGGAGACCTGAAAGTGGCACATGGCAGAGTGTGGCGATGGAGACAGCAGCAATGGGAGGCCGTACAGGGACCCATGAGACACTGTGGACCTGGCAGCAGCGTGAGGAGGCGGTACAGGGGCCCATGGCAGATTAGGGGCCTGGCAGCAGCTATGGGAGGCCCGTAATCTGCCAGCATCCTATGACAAAATGGAACCCAGCAGGAGTGTGAGGAGACCTGAAAGTGGCACATGGCAGAGTGTGGCGATGGAGACAGCAGCAATGGGAGGCCGTACAGGGACCCATGACACACTGTGGACCTGGGAGCAGCGTGAGGAGGCGGTACAGGGGACCATGGCAGATTAGGGGTCTGGCCGCAGCAATGTGAGGCCCATAATCTGCCAGCATCCTATGACAAAATGGAACCCAGCAGCAGTGTGAGGACACCTGAAAGTGGCACATGGCATGACACACTGTGGACCTGGCAGCAGCATGAGGAGGCGGTACAGGGGCCCATGGCAGATTAGGGGCCTGGCCGCAGCTATGGGAGGCCCGTAATCTGCCAGCATCCTATGACAAAATGGAACCCAGCTGCAGTATGAGGACACCTGAAAGTGGCACATGGCAGAGTGTGGCGAAGGAGACAGCAGCAATGGGAGGCGGTACAGGGACCCATGACACACTGTGGACCTGGCAGCAGCGTGAGGAGGCGGTACAGGGGCCCATGGCAGATTAGGGGCCTGGCCTCAGCAATGTGAGGCCCGTAATCTGCCAGCATCCTATGACAAAATGGAACCCAGCAGCATTGTGAAGACACCTGAAAGTGGCACATGGCATGACACACTGTGGACCTGGCAGCAGCGTGAGGAGGCGGTACAGGGGCCCATGGCAGATTAGGTTCCTGGCCACAACAATGTGAGGCCCGTAATCTGCCAGCATCCTATGACAAAATGGAACCCAGCAGGAGTGTGAGGAGACCTGAAAGTGGCACATGGCAGAATGTGGCGATGGAGACAGCAGCAATGGGAGGCCGTACAGAGACCCATGACACACTGTGGACCTGGCAGCAGCGTGAGGAGGCGGTACAGGGGCCCATGGCAGATTAAGGGCCTGGCCGCAGCAATGTGAGGCCCGTAATCTGCCAGCATCCTATGACAAAATGGAACCCAGCAGCAGTGTGAAGACACCTGAAAGTGGCACATGGCATGACACACTGTGGACCTGGCAGCAGCGTGAGGAGGCGGTACGGGGGCCCATGGCAGATTAGGGGCCTGGCAGCAGCAATGGGAGGCCCGTAATCTGCCAGCATCCTATGACAAAATAGAACCCAGCAGCAGTGTGAGGACACCTGAAAGTGGCACATGGCATGACACACTGTGGACCTGGCAGCAGCATGAGGAGGCGGTACAGGGGCCCATGGCAGATTAGGGGCCTGGCAGCAGCTATGGGAGGCCCGTAATCTGCCAGCACCCTATGACAAAATGGAACACACCAGCAGTGTGAGGAGACCTGAAAGTGGCACATGGCAGAGTGTGGCGATGGAGACAGCAGCAATGGGAGGCCGTACAGGGACCCATGAGACACTGTGGACCTGGCAGCAGCGTGAGGAGGCGGTACAGGGGCCCATGGCAGATTAGGGGCCTGGCAGCAGCTATGGGAGGCCCGTTATCTGCCAGCATCCTATGACAAAATGGAACCCAGCTGCAGTATGAGGACACCTGAAAGTGGCACATGGCAGAGTGTGGCGATGGAGACAGCAGCAATGGGAGGCGGTACAGGGACCCATGACACACTGTGGACCTGGCAGCAGCGTGAGGAGGCGGTACAGGGGCCCATGGCAGATTAGGGGCCTGGCCTCAGCAATGTGAGGCCCGTAATCTGCCAGCATCCTATGACAAAATGGAACCCAGCAGCAGTGTGAGGACACCTGAAAGTGGCACATGGCATGACACACTGTGGACCTGGCAGCAGCGTGAGGAGGCGGTACAGGGGCCCATGGCAGATTAGGTTCCTGGCCACAACAATGTGAGGCCCGTAATCTGCCAGCATCCTATGACAAAATGGAACCCAGCAGGAGTGTGAGGAGACCTGAAAGTGGCACATGGCAGAGTGTGGCGATGGAGACAGCAGCAATGGGAGGCCGTACAGAGACCCATGACACACTGTGGACCTGGCAGCAGCGTGAAGAGGCGGTACAGGGGCCCATGGCAGATTAGGGGCCTGGCCATAGCAATGTGAGGCCCGTAATCTGCCAGCATCCTATGACAAAATGGAACCCAGCAGCAGTGTGAGGACACCTGAAAGTGGCACATGGCATGACACACTGTGGACCTGGCAGCAGCGTGAGGAGGCGGTACGGGGGCCCATGGCAGATTAGGGGCCTGGCAGCAGCAATGGGAGGCCCGTAATCTGCCAGCATCCTATGACAAAATAGAACCCAGCAGCAGTGTGAGGACACCTGAAAGTGGCACATGGCATGACACACTGTGGACCTGGCAGCAGCATGAGGAGGCGGTACAGGGGCCCATGGCAGATTAGGGGCCTGGCAGCAGCTATGGGAGGCCCGTAATCTGCCAGCACCCTATGACAAAATGGAACACACCAGCAGTGTGAGGAGACCTGAAAGTGGCACATGGCAGAGTGTGGCGATGGAGACAGCAGCAATGGGAGGCCGTACAGGGACCCATGAGACACTGTGGACCTGGCAGCAGCGTGAGGAGGCGGTACAGGGGCCCATCGCAGATTAGGGGCCTGGCAGCAGCAATGGGAGACGCCCGTAATCTGCCAGCAACGTATGACAAAATGGAACCCAGAAGCAGTGTGAGGAGACCTGAAAGTGGCACATGGCAGAGTGTGACGATGGAGACAGCAGCAATGGGAGGCGGTACAGGGACCCATGAGACACTGTGGACCTGGCAGCAGCGTGAGGAGGCGGTACAGGGGCCCATGGCAGATTAGGGGCCTGGCCGCAGCAATGGGAGGCCCGTAATCTGCCAGCATCCTATGACAAAATGGAACCCAGCAGGAGTGTGAGGAGACATGAAAGTGGCACATGGCAGAGTGTGGCGATGGAGACAGCAGCAATGGGAGGCCGTACAGGGACCCATGACACACTGTGGACCTGGCAGCAGCATGAGGAGGCGGTACAGGGGCCCATGGCATATTAGGGGCCTGGCAGCAGCTATGGGAGGCCCGTAATCTGCCAGCACCCTATGACAAAATGGAACACACCAGCAGTGTGAGGAGACCTGAAAGTGGCACATGGCAGAGTGTGGCGATGGAGACAGCAGCAATGGGAGGCCGTACAGGGACCCATGAGACACTGTGGACCTGGCAGCAGCGTGAGGAGGCGGTACAGGGGCCCATGGCAGATTAGGGGCCTGGCAGCAGCTATGGGAGGCCCGTAATCTGCCAGCATCCTATGACAAAATGGAACCCAGCAGGAGTGTGAGGAGACCTGAAAGTGGCACATGGCAGAGTGTGGCGATGGAGACAGCAGCAATGGGAGGCCGTACAGGGACCCATGACACACTGTGGACCTGGCAGCAGCGTGAGGAGGCGGTACAGGGGACCATGGCAGATTAGGGGTCTGGCCGCAGCAATGTGAGGCCCATAATCTGCCAGCATCCTATGACAAAATGGAACCCAGCAGCAGTGTGAGGACACCTGAAAGTGGCACATGGCATGACACACTGTGGACCTGGCAGCAGCATGAGGAGGCGGTACAGGGGCCCATGGCAGATTAGGGGCCTGGCCGCAGCAATGTGAGGCCCGTAATCTGCCAGCATCCTATGACAAAATGGAACCCAGCAGCAGTGTGAGGACACCTGAAAGTGGCACATGGCATGACACACTGTGGACCTGGCAGCAGCGTGAGGAGGCGGTACGGGGGCCCATGGCAGATTAGGGGCCTGGCAGCAGCTATGGGAGGCCCGTAATCTGCCAGCACTCTATGACAAAATGGAACACAGCAGCAGTGTGAGGAGACCTGAAAGTGGCACATGGCATGACACACTGTGGACCTGGCAGCAGCATGAGGAGGCGGTACGGGGGCCCATGGCAGATTAGGGGTCTGGCAGCAGCTATGGGAGGCCCGTAATCTGCCAGCACCCTATGACAAAATGGAACACACCAGCAGTGTGAGGAGACCTGAAAGTGGCACATGGCAGAGTGTGGCGATGGAGACAGCAGCAATGGGAGGCCGTACAGGGACCCATGAGACACTGTGGACCTGGCAGCAGCGTGAGGAGGCGGTACAGGGGCCCATGGCAGATTAGGGGCCTGGCAGCAGCTATGGGAGGCCCGTAATCTGCCAGCACCCTATGACAAAATGGAACACACCAGCAGTGTGAGGAGACCTGAAAGTGGCACATGGCAGAGTGTGGCGATGGAGACAGCAGCAATGGGAGGCCATAGAGGGACCCATGAGACACTGTGGACCTGGCAGCAGCGTGAGGAGGCGGTACAGGGGCCCATGGCAGATTAGGGGCTTGGCAGCAGCAATGGGAGGCCGGTAATCTGCCAGCATCCTATGACAAAATGGAACCCAGCAGGAGTGTGAGGAGACCTGAAAGTGGCACATGGCAGAGTGTGGCGATGGAGACAGCAGCAATGGGAGGCCGTACAGAGACCCATGACACACTGTGGACCTGGCAGCAGCGTGAGGAGGCGGTACAGGGGCCCATGGCAGATTAGGGGCCTGGCCGGAGCAATGTGAGGCCCGTAATCTGCCAGCATCCTATGACAAAATGGAACCCAGCAGCAGTGTGAGGACACCTGAAAGTGGCACATGGCATGACACACTGTGGACCTGGCAGCAGCATGAGGAGGCGGTACAGGGGCCCATGGCAGATTAGGGGCCTGGCAGCAGCAATGGGAGACGCCCGTAATCTGCCAGCAACCTATGACAAAATGGAACACACCAGCAGTGTGTGAGGAGACCTGAAAGTGGCACATGGCAGAGTGTGGCGATGGAGACAGCAGCAATGGGAGGCCGTACAGGGACCCATGAGAAACTGTGGACCTGGCAGCAGCATGAGGAGGCGGTACAGGGGCCCATGGCAGATTAGGGGCCTGGCAGCAGCTATGGGAGGCCCGTAATCTGCCAGCATCCTATGACAAAATGGAACCCAGCTGCAGTATGAGGACACCTGAAAGTGGCACATGGCAGAGTGTGGCGAAGGAGACAGCAGCAATGGGAGGCGGTACAGGGACCCATGACACACTGTGGACCTGGCAGCAGCGTGAGGAGGCGGTACAGGGGCCCATGGCAGATTAGGGGCCTGGCCTCAGCAATGTGAGGCCCGTAATCTGCCAGCATCCTATGACAAAATGGAACCCAGCAGCATTGTGAAGACACCTGAAAGTGGCACATGGCATGACACACTGTGGACCTGGCAGCAGCGTGAGGAGGCGGTACAGGGGCCCATGGCAGATTAGGTTCCTGGCCACAACAATGTGAGGCCCGTAATCTGCCAGCATCCTATGACAAAATGGAACCCAGCAGGAGTGTGAGGAGACCTGAAAGTGGCACATGGCAGAGTGTGGCGATGGAGACAGCAGCAATGGGAGGCCGTACAGAGACCCATGACACACTGTGGACCTGGCAGCAGCGTGAGGAGGCGGTACAGGGGCCCATGGCAGATTAGGGGCCTGGCCGCAGCAATGTGAGGCCCGTAATCTGCCAGCATCCTATGACAAAATGGAACCCAGCAGCAGTGTGAGGACACCTGAAAGTGGCACATGGCATGACACACTGTGGACCTGGCAGCAGCGTGAGGAGGCGGTACGGGGGCCCATGGCAGATTAGGGGCCTGGCAGCAGCAATGGGAGGCCCGTAATCTGCCAGCATCCTATGACAAAATAGAAATCAGCAGCAGTGTGAGGACACCTGAAAGTGGCACTTGGCATGACACACTGTGGACCTGGCAGCAGCATGAGGAGGCGGTACAGGGGCCCATGGCAGATTAGGGGCCTGGCAGCAGCTATGGGAGGCCCGTAATCTGCCAGCACCCTATGACAAAATGGAACACACCAGCAGTGTGAGGAGACCTGAAAGTGGCACATGGCAGAGTGTGGCGATGGAGACAGCAGCAATGGGAGGCCGTACAGGGACCCATGAGACACTGTGGACCTGGCAGCAGCGTGAGGAGGCGGTACAGGGGCCCATGGCAGATTAGGGGCCTGGCAGCAGCTATGGGAGGCCCGTAATCTGCCAGCATCCTATGACAAAATGGAACCCAGCAGCAGTGTGAGGACACCTGAAAGTGGCACATGGCATGACACACTGTGGACCTGGCAGCAGCGTGAGGAGGCGGTACAGGGGCCCATGGCAGATTAGGTTCCTGGCCACAACAATGTGAGGCCCGTAATCTGCCAGCATCCTATGACAAAATGGAACCCAGCAGGAGTGTGAGGAGACCTGAAAGTGGCACATGGCAGAGTGTGGCGTTGGAGACAGCAGCAATGGGAGGCCGTACAGAGACCCATGACACACTGTGGACCTGGCAGCAGCGTGAGGAGGCGGTAAAGGGGCCCATGGCAGATTAGGGGCCTGGCCGCAGCAATGTGAGGCCCGTAATCTGCCAGCATCCTATGACAAAATGGAACCCAGCAGCAGTGTGAGGACACCTGAAAGTGGCACATGGCATGACACACTGTGGACCTGGCAGCAGCGTGAGGAGGCGGTACGGGGGCCCATGGCAGATTAGGGGCCTGGCAGCAGCAATGGGAGGCCCGTAATCTGCCAGCATCCTATGACAAAATAGAACCCAGCAGCAGTGTGAGGACACCTGAAAGTGGCACATGGCATGACACACTGTGGACCTGGCAGCAGCATGAGGAGGCGGTACAGGGGCCCATGGCAGATTAGGGGCCTGGCAGCAGCTATGGGAGGCCCGTAATCTGCCAGCACCCTATGACAAAATGGAACACACCAGCAGTGTGAGGAGACCTGAAAGTGGCACATGGCAGAGTGTGGCGATGGAGACAGCAGCAATGGGAGGCCGTACAGGGACCCATGAGACACTGTGGACCTGGCAGCAGCGTGAGGAGGCGGTACAGGGGCCCATGGCAGATTAGGGGCCTGGCAGCAGCAATGGGAGACGCCCGTAATCTACCAGCAACCTATGACAAAATGGAACCCAGAAGCAGTGTGAGGAGACCTGAAAGTGGCACATGGCAGAGTGTGACGATGGAGACAGCAGCAATGGGAGGCGGTACAGGGACCCATGAGACACTGTGGACCTGGCAGCAGCGTGAGGAGGTGGTACAGGGGCCCATGGCAGATTAGGGGCCTGGCCGCAGCAATGGGAGGCCCGTAATCTGCCAGCATCCTATGACAAAATGGAACCCAGCAGGAGTGTGAGGAGACCTGAAAGTGGCACATGGCAGAGTGTGGCGATGGAGACAGCAGCAATGGGAGGCCGTACAGGGACCCATGACACACTGTGGACCTGGCAGCAGCATGAGGAGGCGGTACAGGGGCCCATGGCAGATTAGGGGCCTGGCAGCAGCTATGGGAGGCCCGTAATCTGCCAGCACCCTATGACAAAATGGAACACACCAGCAGTGTGAGGAGACCTGAAAGTGGCACATGGCAGAGTGTGGCGATGGAGACAGCAGCAATGGGAGGCCGTACAGGGACCCATGAGACACTGTGGACCTGGCAGCAGCGTGAGGAGGCGGTACAGGGGCCCATGGCAGATTAGGGGCCTGGCAGCAGCTATGGGAGGCCCGTAATCTGCCAGCATCCTATGACAAAATGGAACCCAGCAGGAGTGTGAGGAGACCTGAAAGTGGCACATGGCAGAGTGTGGCGATGGAGACAGCAGCAATGGGAGGCCGTACAGGGACCCATGACACACTGTGGACCTGGCAGCAGCGTGAGGAGGCGGTACAGGGGACCATGGCAGATTAGGGGTCTGGCCGCAGCAATGTGAGGCCCATAATCTGCCAGCATCCTATGACAAAATGGAACCCAGCAGCAGTGTGAGGAGACCTGAAAGTGGCACATGGCATGACACACTGTGGACCTGGCAGCAGCATGAGGAGGCGGTACAGGGGCCCATGGCAGATTAGGGGCCTGGCCGCAGCAATGTGAGGCCCGTAATCTGCCAGCATCCTATGACAAAATGGAACCCAGCAGCAGTGTGAGGACACCTGAAAGTGGCACATGGCATGACACACTGTGGACCTGGCAGCAGCGTGAGGAGGCGGTACGGGGGACCATGGCAGATTAGGGGCCTGGCAGCAGCAATGGGAGGCCCGTAATTTGCCAGCACTCTATGACAAAATGGAACACAGCAGCAGTGTGAGGAGACCTGAAAGTGGCACATGGCATGACACACTGTGGACCTGGCAGCAGCGTGAGGAGACGGTACGGGGGCCCATGGCAGATTAGGGGCCTGGCAGCAGCAATGGGAGGCCCGTAATCTGCCAGCACTCTATGACAAAATGGAACACAGCAGCAGTGTGAGGAGACCTGAAAGTGGCACATGGCATGACACACTGTGGACCTGGCAGCAGCGTGAGGAGGCGGTACGGGGGCCCATGGCAGATTAGGGGCCTGGCAGCAGCTATGGGAGGCCCGTAATCTGCCAGCACCCTATGACAAAATGGAACACACCAGCAGTGTAAGGAGACCTGAAAGTGGCACATGGCATGACACACTGTGGACCTGGCAGCAGCATGAGGAGGCGGTACGGGGGCCCATGGCAGATTAGGGGCCTTGCAGCAGCAATTGGAGGCCCGTAATCTGCCAGCACTCTATGACAAAATGGAACACAGCAGCAGTGTGAGGAGACCTGAAAGTGGCACATGGCATGACACACTGTGGACCTCGCAGCAACATAAGGAGGCGGTACGGGGGCCCATGGCAGATTACGGGCCTGGCAGCAGCAATGGGAGGCCCGTAATCTGCCAGCACCCTATGACAAAATGGAGCACAGCAGCAGTGTGAGGAGACCTGAAAGTGGCACATGGCATGACACACTGTGGACCTGGCAGCAGCATGAGGAGGTAGTACGGGGGCCCATGGCAGAGTAGGGGCCTGGCAGCAGCAATGGGAGGCCCGTAATCTGCCAGCACTCTATGACAAAATGGAACACAGCAGCAGTGTGTGAGGAGACCTGAAAGTGGCACATGGCAGGGGCATGATTCATGGCGGATTTAGTCAGTTGTGTCAGGAACTGGTGGTTTGAAATCCAGACTAATCCACGCCTGATTCATTTTCACAAACGTGAGTCTCTCCACACTTTGGGTGAACAGTCGTGTCCTCCGCGGAGTTACAATACCTCCTGCCGCACTAAACACACGCTCCGATGCCACGCTACTGGCCGGGCATGACAGCCTTTCAAGGGCAAATTCAGCTAGTTGGGGCCAAAGGTCAAGTTTCGTTGCCCAGTAGTCAATTGGATTGTCTACCTCGGTTGGCAGGGTGCTGTCCAAGTAGGCCCAAGCCTGTTGTTTGAGGTCCTGCTCCAGGTCCACCTGATGCTGCTGCTGCTGCGGCTGGTTAGTAGTTTCCTCACTGCGCTGGTGAAGAAAGCTACTCATCATCGACTGCAGACTGAGGCAGCCGCTGCTGGTGGAGCTGCCACTGCTCCTACCACCCCACCCCTCCCCTGCTGCCATGGCAGCGGAACGTGAGCGCACAGGGCCCACAGTGTCTGAGGATGGACGTTGGCGCACAAAGGCAGAGACCAACTGACTACATAGGTGGTTTTTATAGTACGTTATTTTGGCCTCCCTCTCAGCAGGTGTGAAAAAGGCCACCATTTTGGAACGGTAGCGAGGGTCCAACAAGGTGGACAGCCAAAAGTCATCCCTCTATCTGATGGTTATTATTCGGCTGTCGCTACGCAAGCAAGCGAGCATGCTATGGGCCATTTGTGCCAAGGAATGCGAGGGACTCCCTGCCTCCATCTCCACAGCATACTGCCACGGTGCGTCTGGGTCCTCTGTCTCCTCCTCCTCCTCTACCAGATGCTCCTGCTCCTCCACTCCTGTCCGCTGAGTGGAAAAACCACCCATTTCACTCAATAATTCCTGAGCACAAATGTCCTCCTCTACCTCCTCCTCTTCTTCCTGTCCTACCCCCACAGGGGTCATGTGGCGTTGAGACCTGTGCGCCACGTCTACCGCACCCTGACCAGCCATTGTTAACAGCATTTGTTCCAGGACGTGCAACAGAGGAATGACGTCGTTCATCCCATAGTCCTGCCGACTCACGAATAGCGTGGCCTCCTCAAAGGGCCTGAGCAAGCGGCAGGTGTCACGCATGAGCTGCCAATGGCTGACATCGAAGTTACACAGGGGAGTACCTTTATCCGCTTGTAACATCAGGAAATCGGTGATGGCCTTTCACTGCTCGTAAAGGCGGTCTAACATGTGTAGGGTTGAATTCCACCTTGTTGCAACGTCGCAGATCAGGCGATGCTGTGGAATTCCGTTCTGCTGCTGCAGCTCAAGGAGGGTGTGCTTTGCGGTGTAGGAATGGCTGAAATGCATGCAAAGTTTACGTGACATTTTAAAGATGTCTTGCAGTGGGATGGTGGATTTTAGGAACCGCTTGACAACCAGATTGAACACGTGAGCCATGCATGGCGCATGGCACAACCTTCCTTGACGCAGAGCAGACACCATGTTCTTTCCGTTGTCGGTCAACATGGTTCCGATTTTCAGTTTGCGCGGAGACAGCCATCTGTCGATTTCTCTGTTCATTAAACTCAGAAGTTCCTCCCCTGTGTGACTACGTTCGCCAAGGCATACCAGGTGCAGCACAGCGTGACACCGTTGCGCCCTGCACATGTGATATGCCGGTCGGGTAATGGGACTTGGCACGGGGGTGGCGGCTGAGGACACAGCAGAAGAAGAGGTGGTAGAGGCGGACATCTTTGCTGGACCAAGGACGTGCAAACGTGGAGGCAAAAGCGTCGTGACCTGTCCAAGTTGCTGGTGCGGCTGTGCTGGCACCACGTTCACCCAGTGGGCCGTAAATGACATGTACTGTCCCTGACCGTAGTTACAGCTCCACACGTCGGCGCTGCTGTGCACTTTGGCAGAGACCGACATGCTCAAAGACTGGCCCACCATCTCTTCTACATGTGAATGCAGGGCTGGCACTGCCTTTTTGGCGAAGAAATGCCGGCTTGGCACTCTCCACCGCGGCGCGGCACAAGCCATCATTTCTCGGAAAGGTGCTGAGTCCACCACTTGGAAAGGGAGGGACTGCAGCACCAGCAACTTGGACAGAAGGACGTTCAGCTTTTGCACCGTCGGGTGCGTGCTCGCAAACTGTTGTCTCTTGGAAACGGATTCCAAAAAAGACTGCTGACGGAATCCGTGAAGAGGAGTAGCAGGAGAAGGAGCATCTGAACGAGCGGAACAACTCCCCTCAGCAGAGGTGTTGGAGCCTTGACTGGCTGATAGAGGGCGATTGACGTCGGGTGACGGAGCAAGTAACGGAGCGGGTGATGGAGCGGGGGCTGGGGCAGGCAGAACCGCCGTATCTTTATCACGGTTTTCCCAGGCCACCTAATGGCGACGCTGCATATGCTGACGCAACGCTGTAGTCCCAACATGGGCCCCCTGGCCACGCTTGACTTTCTGGCCACATAGTCGACATACGGCTACGTTTACTTCCTCGGGCGGCTTGACGAAAAATTGCCACACCGCCGAGTAGGAAACTTTGCCCCCGCTACTCCTCACTGGCTGACTGCTACTTCCTCCGTGCACACCGGCACCACTACTGGCCGTGGTGGTAGGCTGCAGTGGAGCTGGTGCTCTACTCCGTGGCCGTTTGCCTCCACTGACACTGCTGCGACCCTGCTGCCTCCTGGCCAACCCACCGACTGTTTTGCTCGCTGCCAAGCTGGCACCCTCTTCTCCTGATGATGCGGAAGCAATAGCCTGATGACGACGAGGCTGCCAAGTGAGATCAGCCTCATCATCATCAATTAGGGTCTCCGCCTCACTACTAGCCCCCTCGGCTGCGTCTGGGTCAGGAGACAGACCTGTCTCTAGACTGGCTACCGAGCCACTCTCCTCGCCAGTACTTCTTCGCCTGGCTGCTGAAGAGGCGGATGTCTCCCCCCGTTCCTGACCGCCCTCTGTTAGCTCTTCCTCACTGTACAGTGGGGCTGAGCCCACTGCATGCGATACTTCGCTTGGTGAGGGAACAGCAAAGGACAGGGGCAGGTAGAGGACACGTGATTTCAGTGGGCTTGCTCCCGGGCCATGCCAACTAACGGTTGTGTCTGACGTACACACCGACCGTTGGCTGTAGGTGTCAGAGGTGACCTGGGAAGAGGAAGACGACCGAGCCAACCAATCGATGACGGCAGGGTTGTCGGTGGAGACACGACCGCTGGATGACACCGGGAGCACTGGCCTCTGGCTGCGACTAGTGCTGCCTCGACCCCTTCCTCTGCTGCCACGTCTGCTCGCTCCTGAAACGTTGCCTCCTCTGCCACTCCTCTGCGTGTTTTCTGACATACTCTTTAATTCAATAAGCACCCCAAAAATAACGTAACGATTCTGTGTCTCTGAGTAACAATTCTGTGTCCCTGAGTAAAAATTCTGTGTCCCTGAGTAACGATTCTGTGTCCCTCAGTAACGATTCTGTGTCCCTCAGTAACAATTATGTGTCCCTGAGTAACAATTCTGTGTCCCTGAGTAACAATTCTGTGTCCCTGAGTAACGATTCTGTGTCCCTGAGTAACAATTATGTGTCCCTCAGTAACGATTCTGTGTCCCTGAGTAACAATTCTGTGTCCCTGAGTAACGATTCTGTGTCCCTGAGTAACGATTCTGTGTCCCTGAGTAACGATTCTGTGTCCCTGAGTATCGATTTTGTGTCCCTGAGTAACGAATCTGTGTCCCTGAGTAACGATTATGTGTCCCTCAGTAACAATTCTGTGTCCCTGAGTAACAATTATGTGTCCCTGAGTAACGATTCTGTGTCCCTGAGTAACAATTCTGTGTCCCTGAGTAACGATTCTGTGTCCCTCAGTAACAATTTTGTGTCCCTGAGTAACAATTCTGTGTCCCTGAGTAACAATTATGTGTCTGTCCCTGAGTAACGATTCTGTGTCCCTGAGTAACGATTCTGTGTCCCTGAGTAACGATTCTGTGTACCTCAGTAACAATTCTGTGTCCCCGAGTAACAATTCTGTGTCCCTGAGTAACAATTATGTGTCCCTGAGTAACAATTATGTGTCCCCGAGTAACGATTATGTGTCCCTGAGTAACAATTCTGTGTCCCTGAGTAACAATTTTATGTCCCTGAGTAACGATTCTGTGTCCCTGAGTAACGATTCTGTGTCCCTGAGTAACAATTATGTGTCCCTGAGTAACGATTCTGTGTCCCTCAATAACGATTCTGTGTCCCTCAGTAACAATTCTGTGTCCCTGAGTAACGATTCTGTGTCCCTGAGTAACAATTTGGTGTCCCTGAGTAACGATTCGGTGTCCCTGAGTAACGATTATGTGTCCCTGAGTAACAATTATGTGTCCCTGAGTAACGATTCTGTGTCCCTGAGTAACAATTCTGTGTCCCTGAGTAACAATTATGTGTCCCTGAGTAACAATTCTGTGTCCCTGAGTAACAATTCTGTGTCCCTCAGTAACGATTCGGTGTCCCTCAGTAACGATTCTGTGTCCCCGAGTAACAATTATGTGTCCCTGAGTAACAATTCTGTGTCCCTGAGTAACGATTCTGTGTCCCTGAGTAACAATTATGTGTCCCTGAGTAACAATTCGGTGTCCCTGAGTAACAATTATGTTTCCCTGAGTAACGATTCTGTGTCCCTGAGTAACAATTCTGTGTCTGTCCCTGAGTAACAATTCTGTGTCCCTGAGTAACAATTCTGTGTCCCTGAGTAACTATTCTTTGTCCCTCAGTAACGATTATGTGTCCCTGAGTAACTATTCTGTGTCCCTTAGTAACGATTCTGTGTCCCTCAGTAACGATTCTGTGT